>NW_020172492.1:1309383-1339892 GCF_003031525.2 Neophocaena asiaeorientalis asiaeorientalis
CCCACCCCTCTAGGTGGTCACAAAGCACCGAGCTGATCTCCCTGTGCTATGCGGCTGCCTCCCACTAGCTGTCTATTTTACGTTTGGTACTGTATATATGTCCATGCCACATCTATTTTATGTTTGGTATTGTATATATGTCCATGCCACTCTCCACTTTGTCCCAGCTTACCCTTCCCTCTCCTCAAGTCCATTCTCTAGTAGGTCTGCATCTTTATTCCCATCTTGCCCCTAGGTTCTTCATGACCAGTTTTTTTTTGTTTGTTTTAGATTCCATATATTACTGTGTTAGCATACGGGATTTGTTTTTCTCTTTCTGACTTACTTCATTCAGTATGACAGACTCTAGGTCCATCCACCTCACTACAAATAACTCAGTTTCATTCTTTTTATGGCTGAGTAATATTCCATTGTATATATGTGCCACATCTTCTTTATCCATTCATCTGTTGATGGACACTTCGGTTGCTTCCATGCCCTGGCCATTGTAAATAGAGCTACAATGAACATGTTGGTACATGACTCTTTTGGAATTATGGTTTTCTCAGGGTATATGCCCAGTAGTGGGATTGCTGGGTCATATGGTAGTTCTATTTTTGGTTTTTTAAGGAACATCCATGCTGTTCTCAGTAGCGGCTGTATCAATTTACATTCCCGCCAACAGTGCAAGAGGGCTCCCTTTTCTCCACATTCTCTCCAGCATTTATCGTTTGTAGATTTTTTGATGATGGCCATTCTGACTGGTGAGAGATGATACCTCATTGTAGTTTTGATGTGCATTTCCCTAATGATTAATGATGTTGAGCATTCTTTCGTGTGTGTTGGCAATCTGTATATCTTCTTGGGAGAAATGTCAATTTAGGTCTTCTGACCATTTTTGGATTGGGTTGTTTGTTTTTTTAATGTTGAGCTGCATGAGCTGCTTGTAAATTTTGGAGATTAATCCTTTGTCAGTTGCTTCATTTGCAAATATTTTCTCCCATTCGGAGGGTTGTCTTTTCATCTTCTTTATGGTTTCCTTTGCTGTGTAAAAACTTTTAAGTTTCAGTAGGTCCCATTTGTTTATTTTGGTTTTTACTTCCATTTCTCTGGGAGGTGGGTCAAAAAGGATCTTGCTGTGATGTATGTCATAGAGTGTTCTGCCTATGTTTTCCTCTAAGAGGTTGATGGTGTCTAGCCTTACATTTAGGTCTTTAATCCATTTTGAGTTTATTTTTGTGTATGGTGTTAGGGACTGTTCTAATTTCATTCTTTTAATTATTGTATCAGCTTATGTTTCTACACTCTTCCTTGTCTCCCTAATAATGTGGCATAATGAAATTGTAAAATGAAATCAACAGATATAAAAATGTACAGAAATATGTAAATTTTGAACAATGATAAATTAAATTCCAGATATTTACCCATATAAAATGCTTATATTTGTAGTTTTGTTCATTTTTGAAATAGTGAGTTCACATATTTTAAGTTCTATGCATAATGCTCTTCTTGCAGTTTTTTCTGATGTATCTGTTGGGGTTCTAATGTTCACCTGTATCAATTTTATCCTGAATGTACTCATGTGGTGTTCTAGACCAAAGATGAATTTTACGTGAAACACTTCATGGTAAACAGTACATCGGTCGACTCCCCTTTGCCCTAGTCTTTATCCACAGGGTGACATGATTAGAGACAAGTCAGCGGTCCTACAGAGGAGGTGTTTCCTTCCCTTCCTAAGAGAATCTCCCTGGAAACTGATGGGCCTGAATCCTATCTCCAGCCCTTTGCTATATGAACAAAGTGTCCCCAGGGGCTAGATAACCCCAGGTTTCTCTAGGTTTTACAATCGAGTGATGTCTCTAAATTCTGGGCTTCCTTCCTTTAGAAAGATAAATACTTAGATAGTTTTCCAGTCTTCCTAGCACCTAGGAACCTTGTCCAGCCAGGCTGTAAGCATTTGGCCCTTTCAGGAAGAGATAAAGTCTTATTTGATCCTTTTGGATCAGATCAATTAACCAGATAATGGCTACAGATCTAATTCTCGTGGTATGTCAAGATATTTAAGGGGGAGTGAAATCAGACAGTCTCCAGCTTTATAGCACGTATGTTACCATGTCCCAGAAAGTTAGAGCTTTCAACAGGAACTTTGAAAAATCCAAGAAACTTTATTTCTCCACAATATCTTTCGTACAACTACTGTGCCTGTCATTCCATCTAAGATTTTCCCAGGTCAGTCATCTGTTAATTTCACAGATTGTCTTGCATACTTTTGTGAATTATGAGCAATAAAAAATACATGACTTTATTCCAAGGAAATTTATACTTGGTTTAAGTGACAAGATACTTGGAAATTAAAAAATACTATTTGAAATAATTCAAGGTGTAAAAATATTACAATACATAGTTAAATGTCAAAATAGGGGTAGCAATATGTTATATAAGGAAAGATAATGGAAATATTACTTTGTTAGATCCAGGGGGTGTATCTAGAATGTTAATAAATTTCTATTTCTATTATATATTATTAGATTATTATGTTTTTTATACTGTCAAGGTCATTCTGTGTCGGCATTTGTTATATTTGACAGATCATTAAATTTAAGGGGACTTTGTTTTTATTTCCATGTTTTTTATACATGAGTTACACAAATTTAGAGATCTAAACTCTGATTCTCAATTTTCTTTAAACGGAAGAAATTGTGTTAGTTTATCCTAAATCATACTTAGGATGATTTATATCTAAATCTAATGTTCACGAAGGTAATTCTAAAAGTACTAAGTAGGACAAATTAATAATGTTTATGAAAGAATTTGGTCTGCTTTTACAAAATAGTTAAATGACTACCACTGGATAACTTCGAGCAAGGTGGGGCAACCACTCGACAGAAATGTTGTAATGCTCATCTGTTGGGGTTCTTAATATTCATCTTTATTAAATTATTTAAATTAACAAAGATGAATATTAAACCCCAACAGACATACCACTAAAGAGAATTTGTAAAACTGGAGAGGGTTTTAATTTGATGATGTCCAACCATACTTCTAGATCTTTGATTTTATAATAGATTCCTTCTTATTTTACGTTCAAAAATCCTTTACATCCAAATTTTAACAACCAATTGGTATGATGTGGTGCCACTCTTTAATTCACAGAAGAGAGCTGGTAAGACCAAAATATTTAATTTTTATTCTTTTTGAGTGTCAAACACTCTACTAGTGTGCATTTTAAAAGAAATCACTAATAAGGAGATTCCCTCAAGACTGCAACAAGTTCTCACAGGATTTCTGTATCTTTGCTGCCACTGCCTGATTATTATGCTCTCTTCTAATGTGATACGTCTTTTCAATTATAGAAACTCATGTAGTCTCTGACCACACAGTTTCTGATATTACACTAAGGAATTTAGTTAGTGATTTAAACTTTTGTTCTGAAAATAAAATCAGAGCAGATTGTTTAAGTATAAATTATAATTTTCAACATTGAAATACCTTATTTATTATAATTAATGCTCTCATTTTCCAGATGCCTTTATCCTTAAATAAGTCAAGATTACAATGTATGCAGCATGGTGTGAAAAAATAAAACATAAACCATACAGTTAGATGACTTAACTTCAAATATCAAAACTATTATTACAAATGTGCCCTTGGGCAATGTATCTAATGCTTCAGATCCTCATCTCTAAGATGGAAATAATATCTACTTCACCAAGCTGAACCACGATTATGCATGTAAAATAGATCACCTAGTTTCTGGCACATAATAACATTTAATATATGAAAATACTTAAAATATTCTGAATTGAAACTCTATATTAGTTCTCTCTCTCACCCTTTTCACATTCATATGTGGTCATGATCCAACTCAATGAGATAAGTAAATTGAAAAAAAAAAAAAGCCACACTGACATTTAGAACAGAAAAAAAGTTATAGCATTAAAATATTAAGACAATTAATTCAGATCACATACATTTTTAGGAAAAGAGTTAAGTGAAGATGTGAAGTTTGAAGGTAGACTTTTCCTCTTTGCTTGGAAAGAACCAGTCTATCACTGCTCAGGTAGATATAGCAGAGAGGAAGGGTAAATCAAATTAGCATAGAGCTTTAGAAAAGGGGAGGCAAATAGGATCAGACTTATTTATATTTGGTAGAGCTGTCCCTGAGGGTTCACAGTAGAATACCTGCTACTCTTCAGAGGAACTACTCAGAAACTGAGCTGTTTAACTGTAAATGTACCAGCAGAATTGGGCAGGGAATAGAGATTTGCCAGATTACAGGAAATAAATATACAGAATGACCAGTGAAATTTGAATTTCAGATTAGCAACATTTTATTTTTTTAATTTTAGTATAAGTATGCCCTGTGAATGCTTTGGGGACATATTTGTACTAAAAGGAGATATTAGTTGTTTATCGGAAATTCATATTTAACTAGATAGCCTATATTTTATCTGGCAACCCTAAAGGGAAACCACAATATAATTCCCCAAAAATATAAAGTTCACAATTTATTCTTAAATTAATCATCAATTTATACTCAATTTTGCATTTTCAATCTTGATCTTATTTTGTGATATAATGGATTTTTTATCAATTTCCTCTTCCCCAAGATGCTAATTTATTTTGCATTGATATAGATAGGATTTATTCTCAAAATTTGTATATTGTTACAGAATGTCCTCTTTTAATTCAATCTGTCTACTCTTTAACCACGAAAAAAATAAATGAAAGAACTAAGTGTGAACCTGTGGTTACTAATTTTCTGAAAAGATTTAGAGACACTGAGAAAGTAAAAAGAAAACCTGAATATTCATATTAAACTCTCTTTAAATATTTTTTAATTTCAAGTGTTTGGAAACCTATAACCCACATGATTTAGGGAAGTTTCAGAACTAGTTTTGGAAATTAATTACAAGTTATTTATATTTCTCTTAGTGACTCTTTGGTGTTCTATTTCCTTTTTGAGAATGTGTGTTTAGAAAAGTTAGTTTTATCCTGTATTTCATAGAATCTTTCAGATATTGAATTTTCTTACTATTAATTTTGAACATTGGGTTTGTCAATGAACCTCAACGAATGTTATTTGTCCATCTATAATTAAGGGAGATATGTAGATACTTTCTCATGCACCATAAACCAATCATATGTCTTTTTCTATAATTCTAAATACAACATAAATTTTGTCTTCTTAAATCTGAATTAGGGGTTGTCAAGCTTTTTCTATGAAGGTCCAGAGAGTAAATATTTCAGGCTTCATGGGTCTCATGGTCTCTCTAGGAATTAATCAACACTGCCATTTCAGTGCAAAAGCAGCAGTAGACAATGTGAAAATGAATGGGTGTGGAGGTATTCCAATAAAATTTTACTTAAAAATCAAGAGAAGACTGTGTTCATCTAGATGTCTATACTTTAAATATTTCCATGGGAATTCCCTGGTGGTCCAGTGTTTAGGGCTTCACACTTCCACTGCCGGGGGCCTGGGTTCGATCCCTGGTTGGGGAACTAAGATCCTGCAAGCCGCATGGTGCGGCCAATAAATAAATAAACTATAAATAAATATTTCCAAGTTAATTCATTGGAAAGAGATAAAGTACATTTTCAGTTGGCCCAGGTGTTTCATTTTCTTTCCTATCTCTCTCTCGAAACATTTTTTACCATCTTTTGTTTCTTCTCCACTTAAGACACAAGCTCTTGCCACTCTGGGCCCATGTCTGACTCATACCAATCCTTTTATTAGAAATAAGTCCGTTGTAAGATAGACTAAACAACAAACCAACAAACAAAACACACACAAAATCATATGATATCTATCATGTATCACTGCACATGATGTTCTGTCTTTTCTACTTGGATTTATGGCTCTACATAGTGAAGTCTGTGGATGACAACCACCTTAACCTTTCTAAGTCTCAATATCCTTTCTTTTGTAATTCGTTACATACTTTTTTTTTTGTAAATTATGCCTAACTTCATAGAGGTCAGCATTTTTTAGTTGTTATCAGGCTACAATTGTCAACAGCTGTGCTAACTACCGTGAGCAGTAAAACAACCAACTTTTGCCAATGGAACTGGAGGTGTGTTAGGAGGTGTATTCAAAGATCTGGCAGTTTTTAAGTCATCCTAAACAGTTATATGGAGAGCTCATCTATGCCCGTTATGGCCGCCTTATTTCTCATATATCCCTAATAAATCAAATTTCTGGCTGGGCTTCCAGTCAATTTTTTGTCCCCACCAAGACGGCAACTTTAGGCCAGCTGAATTGCTAGTTGGCCCATTCATTTGCCACCAAGGTCTCTACTGTTACTGATGCTTCTGGGCATGAGATTTTATGAGTTTGGCCCCAAATAAAGTCAGTCCCTCAGGCAGTGAAGCTGCCTGTTTCATTCCACCCTGACAGAACAGCTGTGCTGAACACAGTGGGCGTGGGGAGTGGGAGCAGCTCCAGGCAGAACACCACAGACCCCCATGGCACTTATTCAAAGTTCCATAGTTTTCCACAGAGAATCACTTTCCAATTAGATGTATACCTTTAGTTGATTTCCAGAGTCATAAAATATTTTGTCCTCTTTTATTGTTGTTTTTTGGGGGGAGTAGATTTGTCTAGCCACTCACTTCACTATCTCAGAAATCCTGTTCACAGAGACTAATTTCTAAGTCCTACTCATGCGTCAGGCATGGGGTAGTCAATATATTTACATTATTTCTAATATTTACAGCAAGCCTACAAGATATGTGTCATTATCCTTATCTTTCTAATGAGTAATTTAGGCAATTTAAGTAACTTGCCAAACCAGCAAACAGAAAAGCAAAGTATAAACATAATCATGTCTATGAATTATATTTGAATTCATACATAAATGAATTCATATATTTTTTAAATGTTACTTATGAGAGATAAACCATGTCTGTAAATTGCTTAGCATAGCACGGCATACATATTAATAAGTTTTTGATAATTTTTATTTATTTATTTATTTATTTGCGGTACGCGGGCCTCTCACTGCTGTGGCCTCTCCCATTACGCAGCACAGGCTCCGGACGCGCAGGCTCAGCGGCCATGGCTCATGGGCCCAGCCGCTCCGCGGCATGTGGGATCTTCCCAGACCGGGGCACGAACCCACGTCCCCTGAATCGGCAGGCGGACCCTCAACAACTGCGCCACCAGGGAAGCCCTAGTTTTGATAATTGAATGTAACTATTTTTAGATACCAAACTTAAAGTAATTGTAAAGTATATTATGCTTAGAATACAGTAATATTTAATTTTAAAAAACAAGTGACTTCTTATGCAAGTCAATTTCATCAGTTTCTTATTCTTATCCACCTTCTCCTGACATCTGTTGGCCCAGTCCACCCTACCTAATGATGGCAGTACTTGTTCAATGGATACATATGTACCAATATAGATGGATTCCTAGTGAAATTGAGCAGCACCCAGTGGGGCTCCGGGGCATGGAAGACTTTCAAACAGATGCTAATCATAGAAGGGAGGGAATGCAGAGACAAGGGAGGAGCAGTCGACAAACAACAGTACAGCCTTGGGGCAGGGTCCTGGTGTGCCTCAAGGGATACATATAACAATATCTTTGAACTCTTTACAGAACTAAAACCCCCAATAAATGGAAGGTGTTAGCATTCTTTATTCCAGATTAAAGGAACCAGAGACCACCTGAGCCCAGATTAAAGGAGTGCAGTCCCTGCACACACCCTAATCCTTAACAGTAACCCCACCCTTGAACCATTGCTATAAAACTCCTCACCAAATCCTCCCCAGTTGGGAAACAGAGTTTTGAGATGCATGAGTCCTGTGTCCCCTTTTGCCTGGCAAAGCAATAAAACTATTCTTTTCTACTTCACCCAAAACTCTGTCTCTGAGATTCGATTCAGCACTGGTGCACAGAGGCCAAGTTTTTGGCATCAATGCTAAGTATCATTTTTGCCATGTGTGTAAGACTAGTCAGAATAGGGAGCTCAATAAAGTGTTTGGGATCTAAAAAAATTAAAGAAATTACGAAAGCAAAGGGTCATGATTAAGGCAGAAAGCTCAAACCTAATGACTAGAAACGTAATATATATTAACACAAGATGAATGTTTCCAGACTTTAGAAAAGTCAAATATCAAAGTTGAACTATAAATATCATTGTTAAACCATGAGCCAAAGCTAATATTTTTCACTGTACCTGTAGTTTATAAACAAAGTAAAATCAGGATCTTGAAGTTGACTTTCTTACCTGGCTTGTCAGAATTCCCAAGGTTATTTTCAACAAGAAATTCTTAGTAATTAATCTTAGTTATATAAATATTAACCTTAATCAACTCAGGCCCTTTAATATGTTAAGTCTCGTAGGGTTGGGGTTATCCTAGACAATTTTTCACACCTGGATACAGAAGGAAGCCAATATATCAATTTAAAAACATAATTTATATCAGTGAAATGTGATACACATAACACAAATATTCTAATTCTAGAGTAGGATATGAAAGCAATAATACAGGCTAACAATACTGGACATATTTTTCCTTTCTTTACATAAAGATGTATAAATTAGTTTAGGGATTTTGAATAAAATCAAATATAATTTTAGACTAGAGAACATTTACAACCACAAAGTTTCAAAAGAAATTGTTGAATAACTCAAGTGAGTCACAGAGTACAATGCATTTGATTATACTATTCTCTTAGAAGCTCACAATTTCATTACAGTTTTTAGAATGGCACATTCAATTTAATGCAATAAACATATTGCATATGTCATGAATATTTATCTACATAAGCTCAGCTGTTAAAGGCATGAGTAAATTTCTGATTTTCTCTACATTAATGCTGTAAAGCATAGTGAAATCATAAAACGCAGCAGGAGAAAGATATATAAATAAGAAGAAAAACTAATAAAATCTGATCTACATAATAAATTGGAGCATACTACTTTCAATTTTTTTTTTTTTTTTTTTTTTGGTACGCGGGCCTCTCACTGTTGTGGCCTCTCCCATTGCGGAGCACAGGCTCCGGACATGCAGGCCCAGTGGCCATGGCTCACGGTCCCAGCCGCTCCGCGGCATGTGGGATCCTCCCGGACCGGGGCACAAACCCGCATCCTCTGCATTGGCAGGTGGACTCTCAACCACTGCGCCACCAGGGAAGCCCACTACTTTCAATTTTTAAACTGACAGGTGTTAAGTACAAATAAACTAAAAATAAAGAAAAGTAAATTATTTATAATATCTTGAAGTTTACTCAAGAAAAATAAGGAAAGTCAGTCAAACATGCAGAAAAGTTAGCACATTTTTATGGATGAATATGATGTGCTTCAATAAAGATCTATAGAGAAAATATAAACTATAAACTATGATGTTGGATGTCATTGCTATATCTAGTGACCAAGACAACATCAAAGTTTCCTCACCTTGTCCAAATTTTAGACAGGCTCCCTCCTGATTCTATGTCCCTGATCTCCCTTTTCTCAGAGGCTTTACTTTGGAAAATTTGTAATTATAATTTCTTTCTTGGCCCCTTTGGGGTGTAAATTATTTAAAAGCTTCTTGTCTGTTTTAAAACCCAAGCATGTCTTCCTTAAGGACCTAGAACCTATCCCTGTGAAATGTAATCATCAACGAAGATAGTGCCCTATCTCCCAGTCTCTAGGAGACGTGTATTAGTCAGGGTTCTCCAGGGAAACAACCAGTAGGATGGATGTATGGGTAGGTAGACAGATAGACAGACAGATAGAAGTTTGTCACAAGAATTGGTTCATGCTCTTTCTTGGTTGCAGAAGGGACCAGATGCAACAATGTAACCTTCACCTTAGACAGGATATCTCAGCATATCCTGCATCATTGGACCCCTAGAAATTTTACTGAGATAGAAGACCTCTGAATTTTATTCAGATTTATTTCCCATTCTCTTTCACACAAATATCTTACCAATATATCTAGAGTAGTTGCTACTTCTTACTCACTAGGTCCAATCAGCATAAAATCATCAATGTAATAAACTAGTATACCTTGTGGAAGGGAAGTGTAATCAAGGTCCCAGCAGATTAAATTATGACTCAGGGCTGGAGAATCAATATGTCCCTATGTAGGACAGTGAAGGGGTACTGCTGGCCTTGCCAGCTGAAAGCAAACCTTCTTGTAGACTTTATGGACAAGGATGAAGAAAAATAATTTGTCAGCTCAACAGATACATACCAGTTACCAGGGGATGTGTAAATTTGCTCAAGCAATGAAACCACATCTGGTACGATTCTGCAATGAGTCATCATCTGGTCATTCTTCAAGATCTGTCTGAGTTTGGCCAAGTTAGAGAGTTCAATGGGGATGTGCTGAGAATTACCACCCTTGCATCTTTCAAGTCCTCGATGGTGACACTAATCTCTGCAGTTCCTCCAGGTTTATGGTACTGCTTTGGATTTACTATTTTTCTAGGTAGAGATAGTTCTAATGGCCTCTACTTCGCCTTTGCCATCATAACAGCCCTCACTCCACAGGTCAGGGAACCAATGTAGGGATTCTGCCAGTTGCTCACTATGCTATTCAAATTATGCATTCTGGAACTGGGGAGATGACCACAATATGATTTTAAGGATCCATTAGACCCACCAAGAAGTGGATCTGAGCTAAAACTCCATTGATCACCTGACCTCCATAAGCAGCTACTCTGACTGGAGGGCCACAGTAACATTTTAGGTCTCCTGGAACTGGTCTGTCAGTTCAGAGCCAGCATCCAGTAGTCCCTTAAAGTTCTGATTATTTCCTTTTCCTGAATCAGTGCTTACCTTTCAAAAGGCCTTAAGTCTGTTTGGGGAGGTCTGGGAGAAAGTTTAACACTGAAATTTTTTTTTTCCAGTAGTGTATCAGGGTCCTTCCTTAAAGGCAGCTGGCCTTTCCCTTCATTCAAGGGGTTCTTGGTCTATGAACTGCCTCAAGTCTGGGAATTGATTGAGGGGTTGTGACTCTCTGTTCTTATGATGTGAGTTAGACTCTTGTTCACTTGACCTAGAACTTTTCTGCTTATACAAATCAAGTAAGAATTTAGTAGGCTTTCTATCTATTTCATTTCTGGGAACACCAGGCTTATCTAGCCAACGTCAGAGGTCAGATTATTTTGATTGTAGATTTGACTCTTCTGTTCAGTATGGTAACCATGCCCACTTTGTCTACGGTGGTTGAGTGCCATCGCTTGACCTCTGCTACCCCGAGATCCAACTACTCCCATTGCATTTAGGTCTTCCAGTTGAGTGGCTGATTCCCACTCTAAGGTTCAGCCTGCAGAGAAGAGTGATTATAGAACTCTTGAAGCATGCTGGGCTCCTCTTACAAACTGGTTTCTCAAAATATTGGTGACAATTATGACTTCTGGATCCTCCCAGTGAACCTGAGTAAATCTTAAATGATAAATCCACTCTGACATTCCTATATCCATAAGCTGTTGAATCCCTTTCTCTCTTTAACCAACTTAGGTTAAACATTTCCAGTTTTCACATGGTAGGCCTTCTTTTGGTCCATATATCAGCCAATCAAACAACCAAACTGTTAGAGCCTTTATAACCCCCTGAGCTACATCATTAAATAAAGAATCTCTGGTTAGGATCTATATCAGTCAATTTGACCTGATCTAACTTTATATTTCTCTCACCATTATCCCATACACTCAGTGTTCATTCCCACACATATTCTGCAGAGTTGTTTGCATAAATTGGAAAACTCAAGTAGTTCTTTCGGAGTGTAGTGTATTTCCTCATGAGTCACACTTTGCATCTCACCATTGAGGGTCTGCTTGAAGTTGAGGCTAGTTACAAGTCTAGAAGTAAAGAGGTAATGGGGGTAGGTGCTGTGGAGATTCTGCATTGTATTGCATGGCAACTGCCTCCAAGGAGGCTATTACTAATTCCTCAGCCTCTGCAGGATCAATCCCCTCAGATGGAGGTGGGAAGGCCAACACCACTGTGCTGGAGGTACCACTGTGCTAGAGAAGCGGATGCTACTGCGGGTGGGGAGGCCAATTTCTCTGAGGATGAGAAGTCCTATTCCACTGGCAGAGGAGACTCATTGGAATTTAAGGGCTTGATATTCCCCAGTTTTATCAGCACCTTTCATGTGTTCCCATCCCAACTTACAAGATCCCATTCTCTCCCAGCTGATGCCCTCACTAACAGCAGAAACACTGCAAGACTGGGAATTCAATTTGCATTTTAATGTAGCCAATTGCAGAATGTGACTCTGATTTTTAGCAATTTCAGCTCTGGAGCTACAGGAGATAAGGCTCTCCTTCAGGACATTACCTAGAAGCTCTTAGGTCTTTTATGGGGCTCTTGAGTGGGGAATTTAAATCTCTGACCTCATCTTTTTCTTTTACCACTTTGTCCGACGAGCCAACCAATTTCATTTATATTCCTTAGTTTTCTGACGATGTGCAAAGGTATCATATACAGAGTCACTTAGCTCATTGCTTCTTATAGGTGGTTTATTAGGAGTATTCAATGCCAATATTTTGTGTACTCTAGAAACAGTTCACATCAAGGACTATCAGTCTCTGTTTCCTACTGGAAATAGAATCATTAGCTTCTTTAAATCTAATCAGATTAGACAGCCAATTCCAAATGGTTCCAGAAACCCCAGAACCAATTCAGAAAATTCATCCTTAAAATTCTCTTCCTCTAGAACCACTCTTGGTATCTTGCTCCAATTGTGTGTCTTGCTTCAACTTGAAAAAATACCTCCTGTCATGAAGATTTGAGAAAGTTTACTTTTCCTTTATGTAAGGCCAAGTAACAAACATTTATGGTCTATGATCCATCCCACCTGAAAATTCTCCCACTCTTTGTTTCAATGGAGTTGATTTCAGGTTGTTTTGACAGTAGCACACCTACTAAGAAATTTTAGAATTACGGAATTTATCCAGTTAATTAGAATTTAAAAAAAGCTACTTTAAAAAATTATCTAGAGATAGACAAAGCAAAATTGATGAACAAAATTATTCTAATAATTACTTGGCTATTGAACTGTGCCTATGAAGAGCAAATATTTAGAGTCCATTCATAATGTATTTATATAATAAGAAGATCCAGTAAAAAAATGTATTTATTTACTCAGTCAACTATATATTATTTTTATTATTTATCAATATGAATTTTGGAGAGAAGTTAATACTTTTCTACAAATTGCAGCTTTTTTCCAGTGAGAATAAAATGATAATTTAATGTGAAATATATATTATCATTCCTCCTCAAGATGGTCTTTTATTCACTTTATTACAGATTTATTCTAAGTTATTAAAGCAATATGATCTGTGTTTTATGACTTGTTTATGTTAGGTAAGCTACATTAGGCCTTCATTTTCATAATTCACTTATGTACAGATAATCGTAAATATCTATTTGTATATGATACCATGGAAAAATTGTAATCACTTAAAATATTATATATGTAAGTACTGTGAAAGGATTTCAATCTAAAATGGAACTGAAGGATATGAAACTGAGAATCTCATGCATGCTCTTAGAATAAGGAAACACACTAGAGACTGATTTCCCATAAATGCCTGATTTACAGATGATCAAGACTTCTCTCCTGACCAATGATCATCCACCAAGGAATCTGGCCCCATCCTCAAGCCAAGGAACTTACTGCTTGGGCTCTGGCTGACTTCCCCCTCTCTTCACTTCTTGCAAACCCTCAGCAGACTCCCTGGATCTTGCTGCAGTGCACATTTCCCTGAATGAGATTCCTTGGCTATTCCGGAATAAACTCAATTTCTGGTCATTCAAGCTTGCCTCAGTTTACCTCCTTATTTAGGATGACAGCATAAAACCATACTATCTAACAATAAGTGCCAAGGAGTGTCACAGAAATGTGCTATAAAATAACAAAACACAAACTCGCGCTTAGAAAAACCCACGGAAGACAGAAAGGGCATTTTGGAAGGTAAAGCAAAGAGTGAATGTGAAGACAAAGTAAACAGAAGAGTAAAAACCAATGAATTGTAAGGAAAATAAAATTTTTTCTCCATATATATCGTGTAAAAAAGGAAATGTGAGGTAGAACTTCAAGACAATATAGCAGATATTAGGTGGTGTATTTCTATTTCTGATTTTCTCCAATGATCAACCAAAATGTATATCTTAACTCCAGGCAGAAAATTAACTTGCCTGTGTTAAAATAATATATTTTACTCCCTTTATTTATGTGTTATATTAAAGAATCAGCAATGTAGGTCATATCTCCATTTCTATGAACTCCTTATCTTAGAAGTGGATGTGTTTAGTTTTAGAAAGTGGATAAAATATACTACTGAAAGGAACTACATAAATAATGAGTGAACTGAAATGGAACAAATGTATTTTAATAGCTCTGATGAAATAAATATTAATTTAAAAATAACCCTGTGTTATCTTTCAGGTTTGTGGATGCATGTTGCATTAAATATCTTACATAAAATAAACAATAAGTTCTCATGTGAAGGTCAGAATATTATATTTGTATAGCATATACTTCTGTGATTCTACTTCTTTATATTCCTGAGATTGCCTGATTTTAACAAGGCTACTAAAAACAGAACAAGCTTTTTCTATTAATTACTGTACATATTAATTAATAAATAATCCCTTTTTCTACGGTGTATATTTTCCATAGCAATAGGATTAAAAATCCAGTCCTTTGCAAATTCAAAATTGTCAGATGCTATGATTTTTTTCTCTGCACAATTAACAACTATTAATTAATGCATCAAAGCAACTCATGATTTACTCTGTTATCCAAAGAAACGTTTTAGTATTTGTAGCTGCAGTCTCAGTAGGTGTTCTAAATTTCTACAAACATGTTTATTTTATTTTAATTATTGATGTATAAGAAATAATTCTTTTTACATGAAAGGTACTGTTATGATGGAATTTATAATCCTTTCTTTAACCTTCATATGCTTTTTCCTTTTAGATTAATGGTGCTGAAATTCAATGAATTTATTTTCACAGCACTATATAGAAAAGATGTTTTGATTTGGATTCACTTCACAAAAAATCTTTTAATTAACTGAAAAAAGCTATGTAGCCTTCCTCTTTTATGTACTTATGTTACTTTTTATTACTACCACTTCACTTAGCAGAGTAAAATGTGATTAGCAGTTATATAGCCCTTCTTTTTATCAACAAAGAGTTAATACTATCTAGCTTCATTATTTTAGCATATCTAGAACAATGAACTGAAATCACCAATTAATATGTTTTAACAGTCTTGTTTTTATGCACTATAATATCAATTATTGAAAAAGGTGTATTCATTGGTTAAAGGTAGAGTATGAAATAACAGTTAAACAGATAGCCAACAAAAATAATGTTTACTTCTGTGGGTACACCATGTTTCTTCTACATATATATATATATATATAAAACATATTATATATATAATATATATACCTTCATGTAGCAAAATCAGTATATATTACACAAGTATATTCAAGAGATAATTTATCCTAAATAGAATATTTTCAATGGATTGTACATACACCTACATTTATTTTGCAGGACAGGAGGATATCTTCATGTATTCACCACTGTCATTGAGATTTTGCACATAGATGGTGCTTAGTTGATTTTTGTATGTGATGTAAGACATAGGTCCATTTTTATTCTTTTGCATGTGGATATTTAGTTTTCCAAACACCATTTGTTGAAGAAACTATCTTTTTCCCATTGTGTATTCTTGGCACCCTTCTCAAAAATCAGTTGACCATATATATGTGGATTTATTTCTTGATTCTTTATTGTTTTCCATTGGTTTATACATCTGTGTTTGGTTTATATTGGTTTATGTGTATTTGTGTGTGTGTGTGTGTGTGTTATTTTACAAAAGTGAAAAAAAATTTAGAAATACCCTGAGAATCATTATTACCAACTGAGGTTTATCCCCCTGGCTAAGAGATCAATTATGTGTGAGGTCAGAATAAAGACATTTTTAGATGGTGAAAATTGCTAAAATGACATTCCACGCACACATTTTCTGGAAGTTACAAAAGGATATGCTTAATCAAACCAAAAAGGGAGACACTGGATCCAGGGAAGAGAGATAAATGGAGATAATCAGAGATTATGTGCGAAGGAGACCAAGAGAATAACTAGTCTAGGATTAAAGGGAATGAGAGAGGATTTCAATTCTTATGTCACTAAGGGAAAAAAAATCTGATATACTAGTTGATTTATTTGATCTTATAGAAAACATAATTCCATAGCATTTGGCAATTATATAGAAAAAATTGCAAAAAATAGTAATAGTTATATACAGGTAAAACTTCTTTTATTGAGCTTTGCTTTATTGTACTTTGCAGTTATTGTGTTTTTTTCCTCCAAACTGAAGGTTTGTGATAATCATGCAGCAAGCCAGTTTATGGGCACCATTTTTTCAATAGCTTTTGCTCACTTCTTGTCTGTGTCACATTGTGGTAATTCTTGCAATATTTCAAACTTTTTCATCACTCTATTTGTTATGCTGATCCGTGATCAGTGATATTTGATGTTACTACTGTAATTGTTTTGGGGCACCACAAACTGGGCCCATATAAGAAGATGAACTGGATCGATAAATGTTGTATGTGTTCTGACTGTTCCACTGACCGGCCATACCCCTGCCTCTCTCCCTCTACTCAGGCCTCCCTATTCCCTGAGATGCAGCAATATTAAAATTAATTAATTAGGCCATTGAATAACCCTACAATGATCTCTAGATGTTCAAGTGAAAAGTCCCAAGTCTTTCACTTTAAGTCAAAAGCTAGAAATGATTAAGCTTAGTGAGGAAGGCATGATGAAGGTTAAGATAGGCAGAAAGCAAGGCCTCTTCTGCCAAAAAGCTAGCCAAGTTGTGACTGCAAAGGAAAAGTTCTTCAAGTAAATTAAAAGTGCTACTCCAGTGAACACAGGAATGATAAAGTTTGAAGCTAGCAATGTAAATCCTGAGGTTTACAGAAAGAAACCATCTTCATGACTTAAAAATGAAAGGTGAAGCAGCAAATGTTGATGTAGAAGCTGCCGCAAGTTATCCCAAGGATCTTGCTAAGATAATTAATGAAGGTGGCTATAATAAACAATAGATTTTCAATGTAGACAAAACAGCCTTATTGGGAGAAGGTGCCATCTAGGATTTTCATAGCTAGAGAAGAGAAGTCAATGCCTGGCTTCAAAACTTCAAAGGACAGGCTGACCCTCTTGTTAGGGGCTGGTGACTTTAAGTTGAAACCAATGCTCATTTACCATTCCAAATATCCTAGGGCCCTTAAAAACTGTACTAAATTAGCTTTGCGTGTGCTCTATAAATGGAAAAACAAAGCCTGGAGGACAGCACATCTGTTTACAGCAGGGTTTACTGAATATTATAAGCCCACTGTTGAGAACTACTGCTCAGAAGAAAAACATTCTTTCAAAATACTACTGATCATTGATGATGCACCTGTTCACCCAAGAGCTCTGATGGAGATGGACAACAAGATTAATGTTGTTTTCCTGCGCTAATATGACATCCATTCTCCAGCCCATTGATCAAGGAATAATTTTGATGCTCAAATCTCATTATTTAAGAAATATATATTTTATAAATTTATACATTTCAATGAAAATACTCAGACAATATAAAATAACTCAGAATCAAAAAAAAAAAAACCCTCAGTATGTAAAATTCAAAATTTACAACAAGAAAACCAACATGAAACCCCTTTTTTTTTGTAGACCATGTGGGTATTGCTGTACTACATTTAAAGCAAATTAGAGCTTTTCCTTGATAGCTTAAAAATATAAACTGTAATATGTAGCAGAAGAATTTCCATACATTGGTTTCTATAATCTAGTAAGAAATACATTTCATAAGGCTATAGATGCCATAGATAGTGATTCCTCTGGTGGATCCAGACAAAGTAAATTGAAAACCTTCTGGAAAGGATCCACCATTTTAGATGCCATCAAGAACATTCATGATTCATGCAACCTTGGCAGTGAAAGCGCGGAGTCCTAACCACTGGACTGCCAGGAATTCCTGGATTGACTATAATTTTGAAGGAAAGTCTGCTGTAGGTGAAATGCTATCAAACAGCATTGCATGCTACAGAGAAACCATTCTCGGGAGGAAGAGTCAATTGATGTGGCAAACTTTATTGTGGTCTTATTTCAAGAAACTGCCACAGCCACTCCAACCTTCAGCAACCAATAAGTTGGTAAATCAGCAGCCATCAGTTTTCAGGCAAACCTTCCACCAGCAAAAAGATTAAGACTCTCTGAATGCTCAGATGATGTTCAGCATTTTTTAGCAATAAAGTATGTTTTTAAAATAATGGTGATTTTAGTAAGATATTTACATTGTTTTTAAAGACATAACGCTACTGATCATTTAAAAGACTACAGTATAGTGTAAACATAACTTTTATGTGCAGTGGAAAACCCCAAAATTTGTGTGACTAACTTTATTGCAATATTTGCTTTATTGTGGTGGTCTGGAACCAAACCAGAAATATCTCTGAGGAATGCCTATACATAGAAAACTAGCCCACAAAAATGAGAGGAGATGCATACAAGAAAAAGAAAGACTATAAAGCTTAAGGGAAGAAAAGGAATAGTAACCAAAGCTATAGAACATTATTTGACAGAGCAGTTATAATATTAATACAACTATGTTGAGATAAATCCATACTGGAATGGAGCGGATGTGCTAGGGAAGAGAAAAGAGAAGAAAAAGCAAGTCTAACATCATAAAAAACAAAATAAAAACCAATAGATAATGTTTAAAATGTATAAATAAAAATAGTACAGTATTTAGATATACTGAAATAAAAGCCAGAATAAACAACTTAAAATTTTAAATAGGGCTTCCCTGGTGGCGCAGAGGTTAAGAGTCCGCCTGCCGATGCAGGGGACATGGAGTCAAAGTGGTATAACAACAATAAAAGTCCCTTCCCCCATTTCACCGCACTCTGTTCTACTTCTTAAAGGCAACCACTTTAACTTTCTATGTCTGTCTTTAGGCCAGTATTATATTATTCCTCTGTAGTATAAGAAGCTTGACCTCACTGTCACTAATCATCAGAGAAATGTAAATAAAACCACAATGAGATATCACCTCACACCTGTTAGGATGGCTATTTTCAGAAAAACAAAAGATAAATATTGGTGAGAAGGTGGAGAAATTAGAACACTTGTACAATATTGGTGGGAATACAAAATGGTGCAGCAGCAATAGAAAGCAATGTAGGGGTTCCTCAAAAAATTAAAAACACAAAACAAAACTACCCAAGATCCAGTAATTCCACTTCTGGGTGTTTATTGAGAAGAACTGAAATTAGAATCTCAAAGACATATTTGCTTTCCCATGTTCATTGAAGTACTATTCACAATAGCCAAGATGTTGAAACAACTTAAATGTCCATTGATGGATAAATGGATAAAGAAAATGTGGTATATATACACAATAGAATATTATTCAGCCTTTAAAATGGAGGAAATCCTGTAATAAGCTATGACATGGGTGAAACTTGAAGACATATGATAAGTGAAATAAGCCTGTCACAGAAGGACAAATCTGCATGATTCCACTTAAATGAAGGTACCCAAAATAGTCAAACCCATGGAAGCAGAAAGCAGGATGGTGGCTGCCAGGGGCTGGAGGGAGAGGGGAAGTAAGGATTTGCTCACCAAAGGACAAAGTTTCAATTGTGCAAGATGAATAAGTTCTAGAGATAAGCTGTAAACCACTGGGCTTGTAGCTACCAATACTTTATTGTACACATAAAAATGTGCTCAGAGGGTAGATCTCATGTTGTGTTCTTAGCACAATAATGTAATAATAATGTAACAGTAAATATGTGTGGAATTAATAAAGACAAATTATTTTGAAAATAACATTAATGAAACTACCATTAAAAACATTCATGTTTTTACTGTTTTAATTAACTATTAGAAATATTAAAAACATGTTTTTAATGTTTTAATTAAAAACATGAATGTTTTTAATGTTTTAATTAAAAACATGAATGTTTTTAATGACAAAAAATGTGTATTTCAATATCATTTTCTTGAGAAGAATGTGTGCTTTTTGAAATGTAATAAAGGAGAAAAATAGTTCCATACACAAACACATACACACATATTGCTATTCTCTTTCCCCTGAAAAGAGATAACTTGTTAAAAAAATTAAATTTGTAATTAATCTTCAAACCACCTAGCCATTGGTAGAAAATTTTCCTACCACATTCTGCAAATTATAGAAAATTATTCTAAGCAAGTGCTACACAGAAAATGTGCACATTTAATTTATAGGAAAGGTTAATTGCATTGCTCTGTTAGCACGGCCTGCTTGAGTGCTGAATCCAGGGAGCATAAATGATTTTTAAGTACACAGTGAGAGAGTAGATTGCCCCCCCAGGATTATTCCTAAGGCTTTTGTGCTCAGTCAAGCAATAAGAGATGTTACACATCTCCACGGTGATTGTTCTTAGGATCCCTGAAGTTTAATCCCTAAAGATCATGTAACAAAACTCAATAATAAATGGATTTCTGATGCTAGCATCTAAACAAAAAAGGAACATTATTGGTCTTCTTCTTCTTAAAAAAACATAAAGCAATTGTAACATAAACATACTGTGATAATTCCTTGCATCACTGAAGTTTTATTCTTTCCTTCATATTATGAAGATTCTACTCTATTCAAGGGTTTTTTTTGTTTGTTTTTTGTTTTTTTTTTTTTTGCGGTATGTGGGCCTCTCACTGTTGTGGCCTCTCCCATTGCGGAGCATAGGCTCCGGGCACACAGGCTCAGCGGCCATGGCTCACAGGCCCAGCCGCTCCACGGCATGTGGGATCCTCCCGGACTGGGGCACGAACCCGTGTCCCCTGCATCGGCAGGTGGACTCTCAACCACTGCGCCACCAGGGAAGCCCAAGGTATTTTTAATTCTAATCACATGGTCTTTCTTTAAAGATGACTTATTCTTTGACAAAAATATGGATTATTAGAGGAAATATAATTTGGGCTAGTGTATATTACATAGCTGCTACTAAGATTTAAACATACTACTGCTGCCACTGATACACTCGACTTCACTTCAAAGCTCATATTGGGACTTCCCTGGTGGTCCAGTGGTTAAGACTTCACCTTCCAGTGCAGGGGGTGTGGGTTTGATCCCTGGTTGGGGAGCTAAGATCCCACATGCCTTGTGGCCAAAATACTAAAACATAAAACAAAAGCAATATTGTAACAAATTCAATAAAGACTTTGAAAATGCTCCAGATCAAAAAATCTTTAAAAAAAAATAAAATAAAATCAATGGGAAGAGAAAATTCATTGTTTTCTAAAATGTAGATTCTCAAGCCAGCAGACCCTAGCTAAATCAATAATTTCCATTTCAACATTTTATCAACTGAGACTTAAAGAAAATTCTAGTGATATATCTCTGCTGTCAAAATTGTCAAAAGTAATCAGAGATTTGTTGTAAATAATCAAAATATTTTTTCTGAAAACCTCAAATGTGATATATTATTGAATTTATCCTAAACCCTTAATAGACTTCAAAATATAAAATATTTATAAAACTGGAAATGTAAATTTCACGTGTAAAAATTTAAGCATTTAAACTTTTGAAATTAAGACACAATTATAATATAAATTATTTCAAAACAATACGTCATAATTTGAGTATATAAGCTGGAAACCCCACAATTTAAACATCCACAAACATTCTTTTGGTATATGCTATATACAAGGCACTATGTACTAAGCACACAGAAGAAAATATTGCTCAATATCACATTTCATACATTAGAGAGTGTCATCAATTGTTAAGATGCACTATTATTTTTTATACAACTTAGAAAAATATTACAATTACAGTGTGATACAATACTTTAAAAAGAACCCTGCACAACTAAAGAATTGCTCCTATATATCTCTCATTGTTATAATTTTTTTTTCACTTGTTCCATTGACTTTCTAATTCATCTTACTTTGTTTGCATTGCTTAACATGTGATGGGCAATCTCTCTGCATGTACCTCAGTAACAAAACAGAACCCAGCTTTATTTACCTGTAAATGTATTCCTTTCTTCACCAACACAAAGCTCTTGTTGGGTGCTGTTTTTTTAAAAATAATATATATATATGGAATTCTAGTTATTCTTCTGAAGATAGATGTTTGCTTCAATTATATCAAATGATGCTTCTCTGATTTCCTAACTTTTTATGCAATAACTTTCCATGATAATGCTGAAAGAGACTAATCTCTCTGAACACTTAAATGTCAATTCAATTTAAGCTATTGATTGACAGTGCATGTCCTTTAACTGAAGTGAGAATGAAGTGGAGACCTATGATCAAATTCATACATGATTCACATGATTTTCAAATATAAAATAAAACTAAACTAAAATACACACAAAACTTGTTTCCTCCTACATTCCTTTCCCAAATTCCAATATTCTCCAAACATCTGAGATAATTGTAACGCCATAGACATATATCTAAAAAAATTATCAGAAACAGAAAGTGACCATTGAAACAACTCCCCACAAAACATCAGGGATCAATTTGATTATAAAATTACATATTCAAGGAAAAAAAAATCTCTGTTTGAAGGCTAATAGATACATTAACAGAGTTGTCACGACATGTTTCAGACACTTCTTCCTAGGCATGCTCCGAGGCGCACCCTTTAGACAGTTAAGTGCACGCTGGTTATGACTGAGTAGCACACAAACAACAACTGTAAAAGCCAGGTGAAATACAAACATGCTGACATTTGAAAGCCCTAGAAAGCATCCAAGGCAGCTGAGATTTAAGAGTCAATGCAGCACAAAGAAAATGCAGCAAGGTGAACCTGTTATTTTCTGCTGCTTTTTCCTTGAGACACATGCTGGTTCTTAATTGGTATGCAGCTTAGAAGTCAAGAAAAAGAAGATCAGAACGATGAGAGCAGCTTCAGGTAGCTAGACAGACACTGGAGAGCAGGGATCTGAAGGTGCCTTGGACTTCAGGGGTCGAGATGCCAGAGAAAATGGAGCCTCTGAAAGGTGAGCCTTACATTGTGTCTTAAGCTTTTTGTCATTTTCTCAATTTTTGCTGGTCAAGAGTCTAATAAATGAAGCAAAATGTGATAGCTAAGAAACTAAAAAAATGTGAAGCAATGGTTCTGCTTTTGGATAGGATGGAGCAGATTGCAGCAGATTTGCATTGCAGTGAAAATAACAAGGATTTCCAGAATGGCAGTGTGAGGTGCTTGACAAACTCTCTCCCCAGTGAAATGGACATTTAATGGGTGAAAATTACATACATACAAAATTGGAGTCTCTGCAAATTGTCCTAAGAGCATATGGAAAAGAGAGGAGCATAAATTCACAAAAATTGACTAAATCTCAGCCAGGGCATTGAGTCACAACATGCTCCCTCCCTACCCCCCACCTCCAGCTCAACATGACAGAGCTCTACTCCAGGAGGACAGGGCTAAGAACACAGAGCTTCCTTGCTCCCAAGCACCCAGTCTATGGTTGCATATTTGCTCCAGGAGGGGCAGGGCACCTGCATCTTTCATCACACCCCCAGCTCTATGTTGCAGAAACTATCCCAGGCAGTCATAGTCAAGAAGACCACTACATACTGTCTACCAGAGACACAATTTAGACCCAAAGTTACAAATACACTGAATGTAAAAGGATTGAAACATGCACACAGAAACCGTAAGAAATGAAATGGCTGTACTAATATTAAATGAAATAGACATAAAGTTCCTTGACTATAGCTATTTTATAATAATAAAAGTGTCAATCAATCAGGGTGATATGACAACCATACACCTATATTCACCTAATAATAAGGCCTCAAAATACAAGAAGCAAAACTGATAGAATTGAAAGGAAAAATAGGTAATTCAACAATAAGATTTAGAGATTTCAGTACCCCATCTTCCATAATGAATAGCACAATCAGGTGTAAGATCAACAAGGTGCTAAAACCTTGGAAACACTATAAACCAACTAGACTTAACCTGACTCTATAGAACATTCGATACAACCATAGCAGAATTCACATTCTTCTCATGTACACATGAAACACACTTCAAGGTAGACCAAATGCAAGGCCATACAAAAGTCTCAATATATTTAGGAGAAATGAAATCAAACAAGTATGTGCTCTAAACACAATAGAATGAAATCAGAAATAAATAACAAAGGAATAGTGGGAAAATGGCAATGTGGGAGAACCTAGCTTCCCCATTTCGCCCTCTGCCACAAAGATCAATGATTGGACAGCTATCCATGAAGAAAAACAGCTCTGGGAGACCCCAAGAATCCACTTAGCAAGTCTTAGCAACACAATGAAACAAAAATACACAGTTTTCCAGTGAAGACATACAAATGGTCAACAGGTACATGAAAGAGTACTCTATATCACTAAGTATGAAACTACAATGAAATATCACGGTTTGTTAGAATGGCCATCATCAAAAAGACAGGAGATGTGGTATTGGTGAGGATGTGGAGAAAAGGAACACTTGTTCACTATTGATGGGAATGTAAATTGGTCCAGTCACTATGGAAAACAATACGGAGGATCCTCAAAGAATTTAAAAATAAAATACTGCATGATCCAGCAATCCCACTTCTGAATATATGTCCAAAGGAGTTGAAATCAAAATCTTTAACAGATAGCTGCACCCCCATGTTCATTGCAGTATTAGTCACAATAGTCAAGATATGGAAACACTTAAATGTCTGTCAACAGATGAATGGATAAAAAAGATGCTATATGTATAACGGAATATTATTCAGCCATTAGAAAGAAGGAAATCCTGCCATTGTTACAATTTGGATGAGACTTGAGGGTATTATACTAAATGAAATGTTACAGAAAAAAAATACTGTATGATATCACTCATATGTGGATTCAAAACAGCCTAACTCAGAGAAACGGGGAGTAAAACGATGGTTACCAGAGGACGGGGGCAGGGGAAATGGAAAGACATTGGTCAAAGGATACAAACTTCCAGTTGTAAGATTAACATGTTCTGGGGATCTAATACACAGCATGGTGATCATAGCTAATAATACTGTATTATATACTTGAAAGTTTGTAAGAGAGTAGATTGTAAATGTTCTCACCACAAAAAATGGTAATTACACAATGGTCTGAAGGTATTAGCTAATGCTAAGTGGTAAGCATTTGCAATATATATCAAATCAACACCCCATTCATCTTAAATGTATACAATGTTATATGTCAATTATATCTCAATAAAGCTGGAATTTTTAAAATAAGTAAAGGAGGAATTTGGAAACTTCACAAGCAGGTGGAAACCAATACATCTATAAATAACTGATGGATCAAAAATTAAAAAAAAACTCACAATAGACATCTTCCCTCCTCCTATTTTCAAATTATTTTTGATGACTAAAAAAAAACTGTAACACTGTCTGATATTTGCCATGTATGCAGAGGCAATATTTTAAACAATTATAAAAGTGTAACTATTTCATTCTTTGCTGTATAACCCAATACTATAATTCTTTGTTTTGTTCAAATTATTCCAACCTTCACAATTGGGAGATTTTCACATTGACTTCCTTTTCTTTTTGACATGCTTCATCCATTATTCTCTGTTGAGATATTCCCTATGTTCTACCAATGCAAGATGCTTCAGGCTTATCTTGTTTTTCTACTGTTCCAGCTGTAGACTTTGCTATTTCTTCAAGTAGCCCTCATTCTCTTCATTGAAGAATATTAATTAAAAATAAATATCTGGGGCTTCCCTGGTGGCGCAGTGGTTGAGAGTCCACCTGCTGATGCAGGGGACACGGGTCCGTGCCCCGTTCCGGGAAGATCCCACATGCCGTGGAGCGGCTGGGCCCGTGAGCCATGGCTGCTGAGCCTGCGCGTCCGCAGCCTGTGCTCCGCAATGGGAGAGGCCACAACAGTGAGAGGCCCGCGTACCGCAAATAAAAAAAAAATAATAATAAAATAAAATAAAATAAATATCTGAGCATAAGGTAGGTTCATTGTTAGTGAGGATTTTCTGCTTTTAAACCATCTAAGAGAACAGAATTAGGAAATATGTGTATGAATACTAACACACAAACACATAGCTGTTTATTTTTCTATCAAGCAATCAACAAAGCCTTTAAAATAATTTCATTACATGTAATTAATATATTTGGAGTAATTATGAGATCCGTGTGTGTGTGTGTGTGTGAGATAGAGAGAGAGAGAGAGAGAAGGAGAGAGAGATTATTCTACCAGAAAATCCTCATTCCATTTTGCAACATTATCTAGTAACATTTCTCTTTGGTATAAAGAACTGCTGTTAGTATTTCTTGTAGTACAGTTTGACTAAAGGGTTGTTTTCAGTATTTGCCTGTCTGTAGTATTTTTATTTAGGTCTTATTTTTGAAGGATATTTTCACTGGCTTTAGTTTTCTAGGTTGATAGTTTTTATTTTTTCTTAGTACTTTAAACACGTTTTCCCATTGTCTTCTAATATCCATTGTTTTTGATGAGAACTCAATCACCATTTTTCTTGCTGTCTTCCTGTACATAATTTATCTTTTTATCTAGTTTCTTTAGGAATTTTTCCTTTACGTTGGTTTTCAGCAGTTTGACAAGGATGTGCCTAGGGGTGTGTGTGTGTGCATTTTTCAATTATTGTTCTTGTGGTTTTCTGAGCCCCTTGGATTGGTTTATGCTTTTAATGTGGGGAAGTTGTTGGACATTATCTCTTCAAAGATTTATTCTGTTCCATCTTCTCTCTCTTCTCAGGTGCTCCAATTACATATTTTTCTGTTATCTCAAGATCTTGGACACTCTTTTAAATTTATTTTTCTACTCAGTTTTTTCTGTGTTTTAGTTGGGATAATTTCTATTGATTGTTTTTCAGTTGTACCAATTCTTTCCTCTATTTTGCTCAGATAATTAGTGCAACAAAATATTCTTCATCACTGATAACTTATTTTTCAATATCAGTATTTTAATTTGACTTATTTTATTCTTCTGTCTCACTGCTAAGCTTCTTTATCTGTGCATGTTTACTGTTTACCTTTTGCAGTGTATCATTAAATATATTTATAGTACTTTTTATAACTCTGCCTGATAATTCCATACTGTTCTATCTCTGGCTCAGGTTCCACTGACTTTTTCTTCTCTTGATGCTCTGTCATATTTTATAATTTTTTCATAGATTTTCTAAAATTTGGTTTGAATGTAAGGTTTTATAAGTAATAGAACATTTCTCTAATAATTAGTGATGTTGAGCATCTTTTCATGTGCCTCTTGGCCATCTGTATGTCTTCTTTGGAGAAATGTCTGTTTAGGTCTTCCACCCATTTTTTTGATTGGGTTATTTGTATTTTTGATATTGAGCTACATGAGCTGTTTGTATATTTTGGAGATTAATCCTTTGTCAGTTGCTTCATTTGCAAATATTTTCTCCCATTCTGAGGGTTGTCTGTTCATCTTGCTTATGGTTTTCTTTGCTGTGCAAAGGCTTTTAAGTTTAAATAGTTCCATTTGTCTATTTTTGTTTTTATTTTCATTACTCTAGGAGGTGGGTCAAAAAAGATCTTGCTGTAATTTATGTCAAAGAATGTTCTTCCTATGTTTTCCTCTAAGAGTTTTATACAATGAGGTATAACTTCACACAGGTTAGAATGGCCATTATCAAAAAAAATCTATAAACAATAAATGCTGGAGAGGGTGTGGAGAAAAGGGAACCCTCTTGCACTGTTGGTGGGAATGCAAATTGATACAGCCACTATGGAGAACAGTGTACGGAGGTTCCTTAAAAAAAAAAATAAACACAGAACTACTAGATGACCCAGCAATCCCACTACTGGGCATATACCCTGAGAAAACCATAATTCAAAGAGACACATGCACCCCAATGTTCATTGCAGCACTATTTACAATAGTCAGGACATGGAAGCAACCTAAATGTCCATCAACAGATGAATGGATAAAGAAGATGTGGTACATATATACAATGGAATATTACTCAGCCATAAAAAGGAATGAAATTGGGTTATTTGTAGCGATGTGAATAGACCTAGAGTGTGTCATACAGAGTGAAGTAAGTCAAAAAGAGAAAAACAAATATCATATATTAACACATATATGTGGAATCTAGAAAAATGGTACAGATGAACCTATCTGCAGGGCAGAAATAGAAATGCAGATATAGAGAATGGATGTGTGGACATGGGGGGGTGGGAAGGGAGGGTGGGATAAATTGGGAGATTGGGATTGACATAAATACACTACCATGTGTAAAACAGATAGCTAGTGGGAACCTGCTGTATAGCACAGGGAGCTCAGCTTGGTGCTCTGTGATGACCTAGAGGGGTGGGATGCCAGGGGGAGGGAGGTCCAAGAGGGAGGAGATATAGGTATACATATAGCTGATCCACTTCATTGTACAGCTGAAACTAACACAACATTGTAAAGCAACTACTCTCCAATTAAAAAAAAATACAAAAGAAATAAAAAGAAGTAACAGAACAACAGAGACTGAAGCAAGCAATGTTAATATATTATATATAATAACACATGCTCAGGGAATGTCATATCTCGCCTTTTGTCAGGCCATTGGCATGTGTGATGAAGTCAATCTAATTGGAACTGAGACCATCTGGGTTGCGTATTTTGGGAGAAGTTTCCTTGAGTGGCGCTATGAGTTGACTTGCAGATCACCTGCCCTACTTTCAGACTCAGCAGCACCTGAAGGTGCATCTCAGGGAGCATCTCTCCAGGCATCTACCCACCCCAGTGAATGGTGCTGCTTCTTGGTACCTCGTGTGGGGCCCAGATACCTGTGTGGTTTCTCTCTTTGCTCCCCTCCACCATTTGACTTCAGCAAACGCTCTGTGCTTAATCTTTAGTAGGTAGATTTTTTCTTCTTTCAATGTCCTTGACCATCTTTTATCAGCAGGTGGCTTAGAATGTGCACGGGTTTCTCTCAGTTGCTTCTCTAGCATCAGATTTTGGCAGGAGCCTTTATTGTTCCCCTGGGAGAGACTCAGCTTTCCTCCCCTCCTCCTCCCAGATCAGCAACATTCACTGCCTGCCTGTTGGCTGTCTGTCCTCATGCTCCACCCTGCTAGGTGGCCAGTCACCCTCAGGAGCTCCCCATGGAAGGCTGAGTAAAACGTGGAAACTGCATGGAGATTCCTGTTGTGTCTGGGCCTCCCGGGGATTCCGGGCTCTCATGCCAGACCACCCTAGGGTTTTACAAGTTTGATCCACTTCATCAGTGTTCTTACTTGCATCTGTGGCAGCTTCCTTGATTCCCTGCTGCTCCGCCAGGAATAACAGTAGCTGTGGGTCTCTCCTCCCCCAGTAAACTTGTCACTTTCTGGATTTTAGTTAATTAGATTCCTTGCCAACTAAGCTCTCAGATGTTTTGTTCAAATTGTTAGGGTGCAAGAGAGTTCTCTTGTGATTATCTCCTAAAGAAAAGCAGAAGTTTTTTTTTAAATATCAATAATCACAGCACCTCAGAAACTATACACCTTGGAACTGCTTTAATTGTGAAAAGTTTTAGATGTCAAATTTAAAGTGACATACATTTTATTACAAATTTTTGAAAAACCACTTTATTTCAAATTTCTTCTACAATGTACCTGAATAATAATGCTTGGAGACCACTAATCTAAGGCACTTTGTATTAACTGCTATGCCCGATGATAAAAGAAAATGACTGATTACAGAACCCAAGTAGGCGTAATACCAAGACAGCTATGACTCCTCAGTCATAGAGATTCTGGTCTTCTTCATCCCCAGATAAACAACCCTGGCCACCTGAAAAACTAATGGAACAAAGGACATGTAGTGGAAAAAAGAAGTTCAAAAATATTAACTATGGCCAGTTGCATAAATAAGCACAGTAGCATTAGTTATCTGTTCTCTCCAGACCACCTTATAAAGAGGTTGTGTGTAGTGGTTGTTTGCTGATCTCTGAATTATAGTAATAGTAATCACTCACAGATAGACAGAGTAATTAAAAGGACATTCAGGTGTCTCTTGTGAAAATGTTCAATGCCTGTGTGTGTGTGTGCACATTAAGTGCAGTGCGTTAGGTGGGAACATTTGTTTCTTTATTAGTAGAATTTCACATATATGTAGTAAGCTGTATAGATCTTTCATTGGAAACCAGTGTAGGATGTGGCTTATTAATTCTCAGTATCCATCCTATCCTCTCCTAGTGCACCTTCCTGAACTTAGAGACTGAAAAGCTCAAAACGATTTTTTTTCCTACTTCCTTGTGATTGCCTCTGGAGAGGAGATACATTCCAGATTAAGAAGTATTTGTTTGATACCCAGAAGGAATGTTTAAGAAGAACATCTTTTGGGTTTCCCTGGTGGCGCAGTGGTTGAGAGTCCGCCTGCCGATGCAGGGGACACGGGTTCGTGCCCCAGTCCGGGAAGATCCCACATGCCGCGGAGTGGCTGGGCCTGTGAACCATGGCCGCTGAGCCTGTGCTCCGCAACGGGAGAGGCTACAACAGTGAGAGGCCCGCGTACCACAAAAAA
>NW_020172492.1:1340036-1548501 GCF_003031525.2 Neophocaena asiaeorientalis asiaeorientalis
CAAAAAAAAAAAAAAAAAAAAAAAAAAAAAGAAGAACATCTTTTGCTGACTGTTTCTTCTGGCAAGCAAGCAATCATTTTGGTGGCCAGTTTCTAGTTGATTTGCAAGCAGCAGTTGAGGCTGTGATCCCTGGATCATAGCAATGACCATTTGTTCTTTTTACTTAAGAAAATAAAACTTAATTTTTTTGGAGCAGTTTTAGGTTAACAACAATATTTACGGGACAGTATGGAGATTTCTCTTATACCCCCCCGCCCCACTCCTACACATGCATAGCTTCCCTTACTGTCAACGTCACTCACCAGGATCGTATGTTTTTACTAAGGATGAACCTAAATTGATACATCATAATCACCCAAAGTCCATAGTTTACCCTAGGTTTCACTCTTGGTGCTGTAAATTCTATGGGTTTGGACAAAAGTATGACATAAACCCATCATTATAATACCATATGGAGTATTTTCAAGGTCCTAAAAGTCCTCTGTGCTCTTCCTGTTTGTCTCCCCGACCCCTGGCAACCACTGATCTTTTTATTGTTTCCATAGTTTTGTGACCATTTGTGCCTGAACTCATTAATTTCAGTGATGGATCTTGATTCTGACTCCTACAGGCCGTCTGTTGATTTTATGTCTTATACTTCCCTACATTAACTCCATTTCTGCTTTCTACACGTGGAATGTTTCTGTTTCCCAACATTTGTTTATACTGATACACTAGAGGAGAGCTCAGGGAACAGAAATAATTAGAGAAAAAAAAGTAAATTTTAAGTATGCAACTACTGGATCCCAAAATTTAGCAAATTCTTTCCCATCTAACCTCTGATGTGATACGTGAAAGAATAATACAAGAAACCCGTGGCAGGAAACTGAATGTCCATTCATTTCATGATTGCTTATGACAATAAGCATGAGTGGTTCTCCTTTGAATGAACTGCTTTTGCAAAGACTAAAATCAGTCAAAAATTCTTACTGTGTACTACATTCAGACACAAGAAAGTACATAAATAAAATATAATTTAAAAAATGTGATTTCTCTAATAAAGCATTTCCATGTTTCCTATGGCAAAATGCTATAATTATAAATCCTAGCTACCTTATTAATATCATATGTGAGATGCCTTCAGAAAGCATTTTACATAATCTGAAAATCATTCTATTTCAATATGCCAATGTACCCTCACAGCTCTTGTAATTACAATGCTGGGAATCTAGCTCAAGAAAAAAATCTTAAATGTAAGAACAGCTTTATGCATTTCAATATACTTCCATTTTATTTAATTTAATAAAAGTGGAATTATTTTTTAATATTCATAAATACATCTTTAGTTCAGAAAGACATAGGATGAGCACTCTAAATTATGGAATCATAATTTTGAAGTTGATATTCTGGGTTAATAAGAGATTGCTATTCTATAAGGAATGAACATAAAAGTATGACAAATTGTATAAAACAAAAAAATCTCATGTTAAAGTGGGGGGAAGGCATGATTTTAAAATGTAATGTATTTGTTTTTTTCTCATGTGAAATTGGCTAAACTGTGTTTTAGGGAAAAGAGTTGTTTTGTTTTATTAAATAATCACTTTATTGACATCTAAATGTCATGAGAATAGAAAACAGTAAATAGTACAGTAAATGTCGCTCAGGATGTCACGGAGCTTATGGTGTAGTTGGAAGAATGGACATTATTCATGCCTCCTCACAATTAATATAACTTTGATAAACAATCTAAGGAGTTAATATGTGCTGTAAGATTATAAACGGAGAGAGTTTTACATATCCACAAACGCCAGAGAAGTCTTAAGGAAAAAAAAAACCCAAAATCTTAAAAGCATATTAAATTCATACCAGAAAAAAGTATAGGAACATTCTATATCTCTTTTTTAAACTATCATTCCATTATGTCTCACATGTTTAATTTTTGGTGCAATCCATAATCTGCCCACTATTAACTTCTTTTTTTTTTTTTGCGGTACGCGGGCCTCTCACTGTTGTGGCCTCTCCCATTGCAGAGCACAGGCTCCAGACGCGCAGGCTTAGCGGCCATGGCTCATGGGCCCAGCCGCTCCGCGGCATGTAGAATCTTCCTGGACCGGGGCACGAACCCGTGTCCCCTGCATCAGCAGGCAGACTCTCAACCACTGCGCCACCAGGGAAGCCCCACTATTAACTTCTTGATCGTAATGACCATCAACTCCAACCCTATACTGCCCAAAATGTATAGTATGGATCTTACATTGTATTTGGTTCTCTACAATAGTATTTGACTCAACAAGTTAATTAGACTTTGCCAGAAATATTCTAAATCGGATGCAAATTCCGTGAAGGCAGATGTCCTACACTTTATTTTCACATGTTTCTCTTTGGACCAAAATGGCTTTTCTACATGATACAACATCTACCAGAAACTCTCAGTATTTATTGTTTGTTTTTTTAAAAAAATTTATTGAAATATAGTTGATTTACAATGTGGTGTTAGTTGCAGGTGGACAACAAAGTGACATATAAAATCTTTTCTAGATTCCTTTTTTTTAAAAAAATTAATTTTTATTGGAGTATAGTTGCTTTACAATGTTGTGTTAGTTTCTACTGTCTAGTAAAGTGAATCAGCTATACGTATACATATATCCCCTCTTTTTTGGATTTCCTTCCCATTTAGGTCACCACAGAGTGCTGAGTAGAGTTCCCTGTATTTATTCACTGCAAAGAAAGTAGTAATCAATAGTGGTTAGGAGCACAGATTCCATGATCAGATTACCAGGGGACTTGAGTGCTAATTCTACCACTTTACTTACTCTTTAACCCACGAAATTTAACCACTCTATGTCTCATCCTTCTTGTGTATAAAATGAGAATTAGCAAACATTTAGCTAGGTATAGGAGAAAGGATTTGGTAACGTCTAGTTTAGTAGTCAAATTAGTCTGTATTAAAATTCAAAGGTTGTCAAATTTTTGATATGGGGTATTCCCACAGAGTATAGCTTATAAGGTGCATTTTTAAATTAGAAATATTGGAATAAAGAGCCTAAAAAGAGTATTTTCATTTTAGGGACTTCATTGCTTAAATAGCAGTAACAGCATTTGTACATATGTATATAAGAAAAATTGTGATAAAGGGTAAAACTAATTTTATTAAGTTTTTCAGCACATAAGCTGTTGTTTCTATCTTTGCCCATACTGATATTTATAAACAACAAAGAAAATTTTTAAAAATTTCAGTAGATGTATCAAGCACAAGACAAAGCAACAGTTGAATCTGTAGGTAGTCATAAACCAATGACTTGGAATACATTGCAGAAATTTTTAAAATGTAAATACAAAAGCCAAGTTAAGAGACATGATGCTCCAAGAAGTTACAGAAGGAGAAAATCAAGAGAAAAGGAGAGAGGCAATGTTAAAGGACATAATGTCAAAGAATTACCTCAATTTTAAGGAAGTGGTGAGGTAACAATAGGATAATATTAGCATCTAAATCTGAATTGCAGTCTCTTCTCAAGTCACCAATCAGATGCAGACTCCAGAGCTGACTGAAAGATTCGTGTTTATTTACCTGTTTCCAGGTAATGGGAAGTTGCCGTATTCTCTGTCTCCTAGTTTTGTGTTAGCTATAGATATTGAGTTTTTTCTCTTACCTCATGCTTGATCTGTTTTTTTAAATTTTTATTTTTTTATTGAAGTATAGTTGATTCACAATGTTTCAGGTGTACAGCAGAGACTCAGTTTATATATATATATATATTATATTTATATATACTTATATGTATATTTATATATAGTTATTATATATTTATTATACATATTTATATGTATATTTATATATATATAAATCTTTTCTTTTTCAGATTCTTTTCCATTATAGGTTATTACAAGATATTGAATATAGTTCCCTGTGCTAGCAGTAGGTCCTTGCTGTTTATCTATTTTAAATATAGTAGTCTGCATCTGTTAATCCCAAATTCCAACTTTATCCCTCCCCTGACCCTGATCCAGGTTTTTTGCTGTTTGTTTGTTTTGCTTTGTTTTTGTGATTTGAGGATGTGTTAAGAAATTCAGAATAAAAGAAAGCAGGGCTCCTTATAGAAATTGCTCACTGTTGGAGCCAGGGTAGGGAAAATACTAGATGAGCTTGGGGCATTCAGTAGTGTCACAAAGTAAAAAAGTGCTTAAAAGGAGGAGGGGCATGAAAAAAAGCATAGGAACCAACCTGAAAAAGCTTCTAAAGAGCAAAGCTAGAAGAATGTGAGCAACAAAACACAGTACAAAATTATTTTCTTATAAATCGAAAAAAAACAAATAAATAACTGGTAGGGAGGATCTGGGTTCCTTTAATCTTTGTTGCCCAGAATATGTTATCGAAATGCAGCAAGACCCTATGGTCTATGGCCCCCATGTCCTCAGCCTGACTTTTGTCTGTGGAAAAACTTTAGCCAAGGAATAAGTTTAATCAGAGAGTAAGAAAATGCAGAAACAAAGGAAAACAGTTAAAGGAGACCAAATAATAGTAGTTTAGTCATTAAGCATAGTCAAGGACCTTCAGTCCCTCCTCAAGGGCTACAGATAATACTGAGCCGTATCCTGTGAGCTATCTTATAGACAATGAGACCCCCACCAGGTGGAAGAAGTGAACTACATGATGACCAGGCGGTAGCCATGACATAAGCTGCCACAATTCTGAAAACTGGCCTCAAGGAAATGGGAACAAACCAACCCTGGAATTGAAGACTAACTGTACCTAAAACAATCAAGATGATGCTGATCAGACCACCACACGACCAATTTCAAGATGACTGTCAGAGCTGACTGTGCTATTTCTGCATGTAGCCCCCTCCCTCTGCCTATAAAAGCTCTTGCCCCCTGATTCTCAGTGGGTGGGGGGGAGTCGGCCTTTGGACAGGAGTCGGCCCTCCTCCCCACTCAACCCCACCAGTTGCTGGAATCTAAAACAAAGGAAACTTTCCTTTCCACCAACCTTGCCTCTTTATCGGTTTTTCAGCGGCGAGCAGCCAGGCCCCACTTTTGGTTATATTATGTTACATGGCAAAAATAAATTTGCAGATATAATTAAGGTTTTAAAACTTAAGGAGACTATCCTCAGTTCTCCAGATGGACCCAGTTTAATCACTTGAGCCCTTAACAGCAAAGAGATTTCTCTCCAGCTGGGAGCAGTCAGACAGAAGCAGCAGAAGAGGGAGGCAGAGGGAAGATTCAAAGCATGAGAGGGCCTACCCATCATTGCTGGCTTAGAAAGGGACTATGAGTTAGAGAATGCAGGTGGTCTCTAGAAGCAGAGAAGGACACCTGGATGACATCTGGCAAGTAAACTTCAAGCCTCCAACGGCAGGCAACTAAATCCCACCGACAACCTGTGTGAGCCTGGAAGGACTCTAGAAAATAATTCAGCCCTGTATACACCTGCTTTCTGTCTTGTGCATCTCAGAGCAGAGGAACAAGCGGAGCTACACTATGCCCAGACTTCGGACACATGGAAATTGTGAGATGATAAATGGATGCTGTTGTATCCTGCTAAATTTGTGCAATATCTTTAAAGCATCAATAGAAAACTAATATGATAATCATGAATCCATCTGATGTAAATAAAGGACAAATCTTTCTTACAAAACAGTTCAAAATAACAAATGTAGAAGAAATGTGGGAAATAGAAAATCATCATGAGAATACCACAATAATTGCTGTAGGTGAGACCAATGATGAATGATAAAATTTGTGAACAAACAGATAAGGAGAAACAGTATAGATGCATAGCCTCAAAGTATCTCTCCCAGTAGACATTAATTTCTGGGGGGATTTTAACATGTCTACATATTATTTAATTATTCTCTCACCAGGATGTAGAGCTTAATTCCCCCTCATTATGAGCATGGATACTTAAATATTACATTTTAATTTTTGTTCATTTAAAATAATATGTGATAAAATATAATTAAATACACAGAACAGCAATTCTACTGAGGCTGGACAGAACATCAAAGAAAGTCCTAGACAATAGAAACATATAAAACGCAATGGGATGCAGTCTTACTGTCCTTTGGTAAAATTTGGGTCAGCAATTACTCCTAGAGTTTAGAATAATTGAATCACTAACTAAACAGATCAAAAAGATATCAAAGGTATCTTAAATCACACAGACTGGCAGTTGTTGATGTAAGCAACTGAAAATTCATTGCACAGCTTGAATCATGCTAAATTAATATCAGAGAAAACCAGGCCATGATGAATTAAATTGAGATGGATAACAAGAGAAACTGAGCATAATGTTAAGATAAGGGTAGATGAAACACAAATGTATTAAAATAACAAGTGTCTATGGCAGAGATTTGATTAAAAAAAAAAACCAAGCACGTGTGCAAAGCTGGTTATAAATATAGAATAACTAATATCAGTAACACACAAGCAACAAAGTTGAAAATATTCAAATAAATGAATCATAGGTTCAGCAGCCTATTTATTTTTCTTGGCTCTGGTAAATTTACCTCCACCTGAGGACTCAGGTTAGAACTTGCAGTGGGATTAATCTCTCAGGTGATGTTTTAGTAGACCCTGAACGTAAGTGATGACAGGAAAAAAAATAAACACTATTGCTTGATGGAGAGTGAAATAAACCTGTTAACCCCAAGAAAATAATAAAGAAAGGGATAGAAAAATAATGTGAAAAAATTAGTTTCAGCCATTGAAATGGGTTGGTTTAATCATTATACTAAAGAAAAATTAAAGCTTAAATAGTCATTCTTATCCAACCTTCCATAAAATGTTGCAAAGATCAAATGAAAAAATATAGAAACCATGCTTATGGAAACTTCCCTTTTTAAAAAATGAGGTCTCAAATATAAAATATTCTTCTTAGTAATAAGATGTCATTATCAATAATTTATTGAACTGAGAGCTTACTGTATTATTCAGAAACCCAAATCCCAGCTCAGTAGAGGAGCAAATACTCAAGAGTGTATTGGGGATTTTTGTAGGCAACTAACTAGATTCATGGCCACTTAACAACCTCTGTAAGTCAGCTGTAGCAGAAACCACTTACTAATTGATGAGCAAGTAATTTTGAGAAGAGTTAAAATAAAAAGTATTTGAGGCCCAGATTCATACAGTGCATGACAGTGAACTCACAGTCATGGTGGAGATAATCAGGCCAAGAAAGTACTGTTGTGAAGGTTCAAGAACATCTTACGTATTCAAATTACCTCCTCTACAGACTGAGCTATAGTTAGTTTGCTAAATGTGAAAACAGCTGAGTGTTTTGAGGTCAAAGTTGACACATGATTTTCCTTAATTTATTCATTTACAAAGTTTACCAGACAGAAGTTTGAGAAAATATCATGGCACAAAGGCAAAAGCGCATCTATCATAAAAATAAATATATTAATACACACTTTAGAGCAATTCAAAATTTCTAATTTTAATAATACCACTCTGTGCAGAAGGTCATGCTCCACTCTGTGCAGAAGGTCATGCTTAAGAATTCATTTTACTAATACAGATTTAAACAGACAAAACGCTACCTGTTTTTTTGGCAACGATTCTATTTGTATTCTACAGTTTCAAGTGTAGAGTGTTTGACAATGTTCTACACTTTGGTTAAAACACTCATCTAAGAGAGTCTGATACTTTCCACTTTTAAAAAATGAAGAATAATTAAGAACAAGAATGCACCTATTTATCTCTGTTAACACTCAGGCTGACTCTTAGATTAAATGATTGTAATAAAAATAAACTATATTAAAAAAAATGCAATAATTATTATGTAGGGAAGCTGTTACAATTTTTGGTTGAGTACATTTTTAGCATTTACAATTTACGTCCTTTGAGTTCTATGCATGATTTGTTTGGTTAATTGATTTTGTACATTCTTCCAGATTTATGTTTATTTATCTATTCGTGTAATGCAAATGATGGACAGCTCATGAAAAGAACATTTAGACTTTGCCTAGTTGCCTTGAATAAAAATAAGTTCAGGACAGAAGATTAAACCTTTGAGACATAAAATATATTTCTGATCATGAATTGTAATTCCTTAGCAAATATTAGAGGTTAAAAAGTTAGTCTTAATAATCCACAAGTGAATTAGAAATTCACATTTCATTGACTCAAAATTATATAGTATGACCAAAAGTCTCAACATAAAATGCTAGATGTATGATATATTCTTTCAAGTTAAATAAAAATGAAAAGTAGAAATACTGAAAATATAGTGATTTCTGAATAGCCAAGTCAATTTTTCACATTTTTTCCAGAAAATGGCATCAATGTGAAATGTATCAATCACAGTTTATATCAAAAAATTAAAGTTTGTGAAAAACTTATTTAAATAGCAATTTGTATTTCAAAAATTAAATGAAAGTAAATAAAAATTCTGAATGTAAGGATGAATTAAAATTTGTGATATATTCTGCACAAAAAATTATAATCAAATTTTACAGCAAAATGTATCTTTAAAGGTGACATAATTCATCCCTCACGTTAAGGATAGAAAAAATAAATTGAAAAACTTTTAATATGTGTTGGATTTCTTGAAAGTTATAATGTCATTATGAAAATAGTAAATACTATTGAAGTTACAAAGATTACATTTCAACTCTGGTTAATAACATTGATGGTAATTAATAAGTAATATTAGATAATATACTATAAACTACAACATGCTTATACCATATATCCCCATATTTTATACTTAGTCATAGTTATATTGATGTGATTATGATATACCAATATATTATATGTATGTGCAATACATTATATGTATGCACATAATGTTTTTGTTTTTTTTTTTTTGCGGTACGCGGGCCTCTCACTGTTGTGGCCTCTCCCGTTGCGGAGCAACAGGCTCCGGACGCGCAGGCTCAGTGGCCATGGCTCACGGGCCCAGCCGCTCCGCGGCATGTGGGATCCTCCCACACCGGGGCACGAACCCGTGTCCCCTGCATCGGCAGGCGGACTCTCAACCACTGCGCCACCAGGGAAGCCCCACATAATGTTTTATCTATATGTAATTCAGTATTATAGGGATGATAGATTATTTAAATTTATGTTAATATATTATAAAATAATGTTTGTTGATCCCCTACATTTTGTTACACATTATGAATTTTACTATCATTATGTTCTAAAACAATTCAATGAGATATGGGTTATTGTAGCTCCGTTTTACATTTGTGAACATTAGAATCAAAATAACAATCTTCTGGCCAGAAAGCCCACAATCTGAGCGACAACATTGGAGTGAGAGAGTTTGACCAAATTACTCTGCACTTCTGATTCTCATTTACCCTCTTTGTATAACGTGTTTGTATAAAACAATGCATATTAATTTTAGGAAATAAGGTATTATAATAAGCCATTTTCATACTGTAGATAGATATCAGTTATGTAAAACACTTGAACAGTATGTTACATGTACTAAGCACTCAATAGGAGAGCCACAATTGTTTATTATTATGATTACTAATTACTGTTACCACTTTTCTGGATCTTATTCTACTCCTAGCCTAATGCACTATCATTTAAAATATATATATGTGTGTATCTATCTATTTATATACATAAACATATTTGATTTTAGTCATTTAATATGTTTTATATAATATACACTGTTTTAAAACTTTTTTAAACTATGATGAGAGCAAACCTTTAGGGATTAAGATATTTGAGTAAATGACCGTAGATCACCCTGAAGCTTCTGATGTCTTGACCCAAGTTAAGATTGCCTGATTGCAGCACTACAAAAATGAAAATTGTTAAGTATTCTCTTTTGGGGTTTCACCAACTAAGAGAAATAATGAGGCTTACCATTATAAAAACTAATGTCTTTATAAAACCAATGCCTTTTGTCTACTAGTTTCTGGTTTACAGTAAGTTTTCCAGTGTTATGCACCCTGCTCTCTCTATTTATTGTATTATAAATGTCTTAGAAAGATTTAATTAAATTTTTATAAGTTTAACATATATTTTCTATTCATTATATGTCAATTATACACACATACACAAATATTTTGACATTTTCATATGTCACCTCCCCATACATTGTTAATAAATACGAAAAATGGAGTGGTCAAGATTTGTGAAGACAATTCTGAGATTAATAATACTGGGGACTTCTCTGGTGGTACAGTGTTTAAGAATCCGCCTGCCAATGCAGGGGACACAGGTTTGAGCCCTGGTCCAGGAAGATTCCACATGCCGCAGAGCAACTAAGCTCATGCACCACACTACTGAGCCTGCGCTCTAGAGCCCACGAGCTACAGCTAATGAAGCCCACGTACCACAACTACTGAAGCCCACGTGCCACAACTACTGAAGCCCACGCACCTAGAACCTGTGCTCCACAACAAGAGAAGCTACCACAATAAGAAGCCCATGCACCACAACGAAGGGTAGCCCCCACTCAATGCAGCTAGAGAAAGCCTGCGCATAGCAACGAAGACCCAATGCGGCCATAAATAAATAAATAAATAAATAAATAAATTTATAGAAAAAATAATAATATTGGGATATGGAAGTAAATTATGAAAAAGAAAGTGGTTTTATCTCTACTGAGATTTCTGAAGTCCATCACCATTGTAACAGGATTATTGTCAAAAGTGTTCTAATTAAGTGGTTTTCTTGCTTCCACCGTAGAATGCATTATTCTAACATCCATACAAACTTCAGGAGAACACTGAAGAAAGCAAATCTAGCAGAAATAATCACAAAATATATACGAAGACGTTATACAAAAATTATATATTACATTTTAAAGAACATTCAAGAAGGCTTAATAAATGGAGAAAAGAAACAACGTTATGGATGAGCAGGCAATTATACTAAGATGTCAAATCTTTTGTAGTGAGCGCATTGATTCAATGTGACTCCAATCATAATTATGGCATCTTTTTAGTAGAATGTGAAAATTTATTTTTAAAATATATTTGGTAAAGATCCAAGGGTATACAAAACCCTCTGAAGAATAAAAATATGATTGTGAACAAGTTATTTTATATCTACACTTTTAAAAAGGCTGTGGCAATAAAGATATATTATTGGTTAAAAAGTAGAAAAACAACATGAAACAGAATTGACAGCTCCCAGATCTATAATATATGAAAGAGCTAAAATTACAGGTAAACAGAAAAAGAGTGGATAATTCAATAAATGATGGAGGGAAAACTGATTATTGGGAAAAAACCTCCATCACACACCATACAGGTATCTTAAAAATGAAAGTAAAATTTGAGACATACTAGAAGATTTGACAAAATATTAAGCAGATATGGATGGAAAGAAGAATTTCTTAAGAGACATATTCAAATCATAACAGAAAATACTGATTTATTTAACCACATGGATAATTCTCTCCCCTTGAGCTTTCATGGGACCCGGGAATATGATAGAATTGTGCTTCCCTTCAGTTAGTTATATTATATGTCAAAGATGATGGGAAAATCTCTCCCATGACTATGTATGTTACATAACATTCCCTTGTAGCCAACTGGAGGAAAATTCTCCTGCTGTCCTTGAAGTAAGATGGTACCTTACAATAGGGCCCCATGGCCAGGACCTGGGTGGGGCCACTAGCAACTGGCAGCTACTCTTGGCCAAAACCAGTAAGAAAATCGGGACCTCAGATCTACAACCATGAGGAATTAATTTTCCTAACAACCTAGGTGATCTTGGAAGGGAATATTTATCTACAGATGCACGTGCAGTTTTGGCAACACCATGATTTCAACCTAGTGAGGCCCCAAGCAAAGAGTCCATCTATGCCATGCCCAGACTTCTATCCTGCAGAAGGTGGGCATCATAAATGGGGGTTGCTTTATGCCATTAAATAACAAAAACCTAAAATGTAGGAGTCACTTTTAGTACAGGAAAAACTTTCAAAAAGCACTATGATATTTTTCTCTCTGCATCCACTTTACCCTCTCTATGCATTCATTATGACACTCACATTGCAACACAAGCATTCTGAATATCTATCTGTCAAATTATGTACAAAGACAGTACTTTATTCACCTCAGTATTTTTAATAGTTAGCTCATTTCATCATTGTATATGCTGTATATATATATATATATACACAAATAGTATGCACTTAAGTGCTGAATAATGAATGAATAAATATATAAATAAACAAACATGACTTAGGAATGGGCATTTAGGAGAATTTAGGAGGGAATATACCGACAGACTGAGTAATATATATCTACATGTCTGTGTAAAATTTATAATGATTATGTAAATAAATTCAGTCTTTGCTTCTTCTGTCAGTTTTAAAGTAGAGACCACTTTCAGGTATTTCTGTTTGAGAGTTATGAGCTAGGAAAAGACTAATTGTCAGCAGGTCTATGAATAAAAATCTCTTTAAGATAAAAAAGTAACCATTCCAGACTACTGTTTTTTGTAGAAAGGTAGAGTGTTTTTTGTTCATTCATCTAATCAAAGCAAAGGGGAATCTAATTGAATCCAAAGAATCAGATTCTCTGTGGCAAAATATTCTAAAAGCTCACTGGCTAATTGAAAATTATTTGTATCATTATCTCAGAAACTATGGTACTATACAGATAAATCTGGGAGGGTAGTCCAGTTTTAGGAAGTGACACCACACGTTAATGGATTAATAGTTATGTGTATATCCAGAAAACATAAATCTACTGAATGAGATTGAGGATGGGTAAATATTAGCAACTATACTGAGGAAATTAACTGCCAAATATTGACCAATTCATTTGCTGTTTCCACCAATGGTCTTCAGTTTGACTACACATGTCCTCAAAGATTTTTATTTTCAAAGAAAAACGAATGGAATGATGAAGTAGAAAATGATATTTCTTGAACTATCTTGACTAAGTAAATGCTATATTATTATACAAATCCCATTTTCTCATGAGAATTGAATCTATGCAGGTAGTAGAGTTACACCAAAACATATAATCAGGGGAGACCTTCAAGATGGCAGAAGAGTAAGACGCGGAGATCACCTTCCTCCCCACAGATACACCAGAAGTACATCTACATGTGGAACAACTCCTACAGAACACCTATTGAATGCTGGCAGAAGACCTCAGACCTCACAAAAGGCAAGAAACTCCCCATGTACCTGGGTAGGGCAAAAGAAAAAAGAATAAACAGAGACAAAAGAATAGGAATGGGACCTGTACCAGTGGGAGGGAGCTGTGAAGGAGGAAAGGTTTCCACACACTAGGAAGGCCCTTCACGGGTGGAAACTGCGGGGGGCAGAGGGGGGAAGCTTCGGAGCCACGAGGAGAACACAGCCACAGGGGTGCGGAGGGCAAAGTGGAGAGATTCCCGCACAGAGATCAGTGCCGACCAGCACTCACCAGCCCGAGAGGCTTGTTTGCTCACCTGCCGGGACAGGAGGGGGCTGGGAGCTGAGGCTCAGGCTTCGGAGGTCGGATCCCAAGGAGAGGACTGGCGTTGGCAGGGTGAACACAGCCTGAAGGGGGCTAGTGCGCCACAGCTGGCCGAGAGGGAGTCCGGGAAAAAGTCTGGACCTGCCGAAGAGACAAGAGACCGTTGTTTTGCGGTGCATGAGGAGAGAGGATTCAGAGCACTGCCTAAACGAGCTCCAGAAATGGGCACGAGACCTGGCTATCAGCATGGACCCCAGAGACGGGCATGAGACACTAAGGCTGCTGCCGCCTCCAAGAAGCCTGTGTGCGAGCACAGGTCACTATCCAGAACCCCCTTCCAGGGAGCCTGTGCAGCCTGCCACTGCCAGGGTCCCGTGATCCAGGGACAAGTGCCCTGGGAGAACACAAGGTGCACCTCAGGCTGTCACAACGTCATGCTGGCCTCTGCCGCCGCAGGCTCTCCCTGCATTCCGTAACCCTCCTTTCCCCCCACACACAACCCACCCCCGGCCTGAGTGAGCCAGAGCCCCCTAATCAGCTGCTCCTTAAACCCCCTCCTGTCTGTGTGGGGTGAGATGCCCTCAGGCGACCTACATGCAGAGGCGGGGCCAAATCCAAAGCTGAACCCCAGGAGCTGTGTGAACAAAGGAGAGAAAGGGAAATCTCTCCCAATAGCCTCAGGAGGAGTGGATTAAATCTCCACAATCAACTTGATGTACCCTGCATGTGTGGAATACGTGAATAGACAACGAATCATTCCCAAACTGAGGTGGTAGAATTTGGGAGCAACGATATATATATTTTTTTCCTTTTCCTCATTTTCTGAGTGGGTATGTGTATGCTTCTCTGTGAGATATTGTCTGTATAGCTTTGCTTTTACCATTTGTCGTACGGTTCTCTCTGTCCGTTTTTTTTTTTTTTTGTATAGTTTTTATATAGTTTTTTATTATATAGTTTTTATAGTTTTTAGTGCTTGTTATCATTGCTGGACTTGTTTTTTGGTTTGGTTGCTCTCTTCTTTTTTTTTTCATTACTTTTCAATTTCTTTTTAATAATTATTTTTATATTTTAATAACTTTATTTCATTTTATTTCTTTTTATTCTCTTTCTTTCTTTTATTCTCCTTTTTCTTCTGAGTCATGTGGCTCACTGGGTCTTGGTGCTCCGGGCAGGTGTCAGGCCTGTGCCTCTGAGGTGGGAGAGCCTAGTTCAGGACATTGGGCCACCAGAGACCTCCCAGTTCCACATAATATCAAACAGAAAAAGCTCTCCTAGAGACCTCCATCTCATGGCTAAGACCCAGCTCCACTCAATGACTAGCAAGCTACAGTGCTGGACACCCTATGCCAAACAACTAGCAAGACAGGAACACAACCCCACCCATTAGCAGAGAGGCTGCCTAAAGTGATAATAAGGTCACAGACACCCCAAAACACACAACTGGACACAGACCTGCCCACCAGAAAGAAAAGATCCAGCCTCATCCACCAGAACACAGGCACTAGTCCCCTCCACCAGGAAGCCTACAGAGCCCACTGAACAAACCTTAGCCACTGGGGGCAGAAACCAAAAACAACAGGAACTACAAACTGGCAGCCTGCGGAAAGGAGACCCCCAAACAGTAAGTTAAGCAAAATAAGAAGACAGAGAAATACACAGCAGATGAAGCAGCAAGGCAAAAACCCACCAGACCAAACAAATGAAGAGGAAATAGGCAGTCTACCTGAAAAAGAATTCAGAGTAATTAGACTAAAAATGATCCAAAATCTTGGAAATAGAATGCAGAAAATACAAGAAACATTTAACAAGGACCTAGAAAAACTAAAGAGCAAACAAACAATTATGAACAACACAATAAAAAAATTACAAATTCCCTAGAAGGAATCAATAGCAGAATAACTGAGGCAGAAGAACAGATAAGTGACCTGGAAGATAAAATAGTGGAAATAAGTACTGCAGAGCAGAATAAAGAAAAAAGAATCAAAAGAATTGGGGACAATCTCAGAAACATCTGGGACAACATTAAACAAACCAACATTCGAATCATAGGGGTCCCACAAGAAGAGAAAAAGAAAGGGACTGAGAAAACATTTGAAGAGATTATAGTTGAAAACTTCCCTAACAAGGGAAAGGAATTAGTCAATCAAATCCAGGAGGCACAGAGAGTCCCATACAGGACAAATCCAAGGAGAAATATGCCAAGACATATATTAATCAAAATATCAAAAATTAAATACAAAGAAAAAATATTAAAAGTAGCAAAGGAGAAACAACAAATAACATATAAGGGAATCTCCATAAGGTTAAGAGCTGATCTTTCAGCAGAAACTCTGCAAGCCAGAAGGGAGTGGCAGGACATATTTAAAGTGATGAAAGGGAAAAACCTACAGCCAAGATTACTCTACCCAGCAAGGATCTCATTCAGATTCGATGGAGATATTAAAACCTTTACAGACAAGCAAAAGCTAAGAGAATTCAGCACCACCAGACCAGCTTTACAACAAATGCTAAAGAAACTTCTCTAGACAGGAAACACAAGAGAAGGAAAAGACCTACAATAATAAACGCAAAACAATTAAGAAAATGGTAATAGGAACATACATATCGATAATTACCTTAAATGTAAATGGAATAAATGCTCCATCCAAAAGATACAGACTGGCTGAATGGATACAAAAACAAGACCCGTATATATGCTGTCTACAAGAGACCCACTTCAGACCTAGGGACACATACAGACTGAAAGTGAGGGGATGGAAAAAGATATTCCATGCAAATGGTAATCAAAAGAAAGCGGGAGTAGCAATTCTCATATCAGACAAAATAGACTTTAAAATAAAGACTACTACAAGAGATAAAGAAGGACACTATATAATGATCAAGGGATCAATCCAAGAAAAAGATATAACAATTGTAAATATTTATGCACCCAACATTGGAGCACCTCAATATAGAAGGCAAATGCTAAAAGCCATAAAAGGGGAAACGGTGACACAATCATAGTAGAGGACTTTAACACCCCACTTTCACCAATGGACAGATCATCCAAAATGAAAATAAATAAGGAAACACAAGATTTAAATGATACATTAAACAAGATGGACCTAACATATTTATAGGACATTCCATCCAAAAACAACAAAATACACTTTCTTCTCAAGTGCTCATGGAACATTCTCCAGGATAGATCATATCTTGGGTCACAAATCAAGCCTTGATAATTTTAAGAAAATGAAATTTTATCAAGTGTCTTTTCGAACCACACCGCTATGAGACTAGATATCAATTACGCGAAGAAATCTGTAAAAACTACAAACACATGGAGGATAAAAAATACACTACTTAATAACCAAGAGATCACTGAAGAAATCAAAGAGGAAATAAAAAAATACCTAGAAACAAAGACAATGAAAACATGATGACCCAAAACCTATGGGATGCAGCAAAAGTGGTTCTGAGAGGGAAGTATATAGCAATAAAATCCTACCTCAAGAAACAAGAAACACCTCAAACAAACAACCTAACCTTACACCTAAAGTGATTAGAGAAAGAAAAACCAAAAAACCCCAAAGTTAACAGAAGGAAAGAAATCATAAAGATCAGGTTAGAAATAAATGAAGAAGAAATGAAGGAAACAATAGCAAAACTAAAAGCTGGTTCTTTGTGGAGATAAACAAAATTGATACACCATTAGCCAGACTCATCAAGAAAAAAAGGGAGAAGACAAATCAATAGAATTAGAAATGAAAAAGGAGAAGTAACAACTGACACTGCAGAAATACAAAGGATTACGAGAGATTATTACAAGAAACTCTATGCCAATAAAATGCACAACCTGGAAGAAATGGACAAATTCTTAGAAAAGCACAACCTTCTGAGGCTGAACCGGGAAGAAGTAGAAAATATAAACAGACCAATCACAAGCACTGAAATTGAAACTGTGATTAAAAATTTTCTAACAAACAAAAGCCCAGGACCAGATGGCTTCACAGGCAAATTCTATCAAACATTTAGAGAAGAGATAACACCTATCCTTCTCGAACTCTTCCAAAATATGGCAGAGGGAGGAACACTGCAAAACTCATTCTGCAAGGCCATCATCACGCTGATACCAAAACCAGACAAAGATGTCACAAAAAAAGAAAACTAAAAGCCAATATCACTGATGAACATAGATGCAAATATCCTCAATGAAATACTAGCAAACAGAATCCAACAGCACATTAATAGGATCATACACCATGATCAAGTGGGGTTTATCCCAGGAATGCAAGGATTCTTCAATATACACAAATCAATCAATGTGATAAACCATATTAACAAACTGAAGGAGAAAAACCATATGATCATCTCATTAGATGCAGAAGAAGCTTTTGACAAAATTCAACACCCATTTATGAGAAAAACCCTACAGAAAGTAGGCATAGAGCATACTTATGTCAACATAATAAAGGCCATATATGACAAACCCACAGCCAACGTCGTTCTCAATGGTGAACGACTGAAATCATTTCCACTAAGATCAGGAACAAGACAAGGTTGCCCACTCTCACCACTATTATTCAACATAGTTTTGGAAGTTTTAGCCACAGCAAGCAGAGAAGAAAAAGAAATAAAAGGAATCCAAATCAGAAAAGAAGAAGTAAAGCTGTCACTGTTAGAAGACGAAATGATACTATATAGAGAGAATCCTAATGACACTACCAGAATATTACTAGAGCTAAGCAATGAATTTGGTAATGTAGGAGGATACAAAATTAATGCACAGAAATCTCTTGCACTCCTATACACTAATGATGAAAAATTTGAAAGGGAAATTAAGGAAACACTCCATATACCACTGAAACAAAAAGAATAAAACACCTAGGAATAAACCTAAGGAGAAAAAAGACCTGTATGCAGAAAACTATAAGACACTGATGAACAAAATTTAAGATGATACAAACAGATGGAGAGATATACCATGTTCTTGGATTGGAAGAATCAACACTGTGAAAATGACTATACTACCCAAGCAATCAACAGAGTCAATGCAATCCCTATCACTCTAACAATGGCATTTTTCACAGAACTAGAACAAAAAAATTCACAATTTGTATGGAAACACAAAAGACCCCAAATAGACAAAGCAATCTTGAGAAAGAAAAACGGAGCTGGAGGAATCAGGCTCCCTGACTTCAGACTATATTACAAAGCTACAGTAATCAAGACAGTATGGTACTGGCACAAAAACAGAAATATAGATCAATGGAACAGGAAGGAAAGCCCAGAGATAAACCTACACACATATGGTCACCTTATCATTGATAAAGGAGGCAGGAATGTACAGTGGAGAAAGGACAGCCTCTTCAATATGTGGTGCTGGGAAAACTGGACAGCTACATGATATATATATATATAATCACGTTTGATTTCATTGCCTCTCTTCGAGTTTTATTTTTTGTTCTGTCTACAAAAGCTAGGAATTATTTTTTACAGATGAATTACTAAGATATCCTTACTGCATGAAAATAAATGAATTTGATCATCTCAGTGCATTTATCAAAATTGTGTATTAGAAATATTTTAAGAATATCAGAAGTCAGTTAACATACTCTGAATGTGAGATTATTTTTAAAAATTTTCTGGTGATGTTACACAATGTGAGTATTGATATCATGATGAAAAGAACCCTGAATTTAAATCTCTCTGCTCCTCATAGGTAACATAAGCAGCTCAGTAATTTTTCTCAAGTCTTCATATTCCACATCTGTAAAATAATTTTTTTCACTGAATAATAGAAAAAAATTATAAAAATATTTCAAAACACTTAACATGCTGAGTGGAAATATTTACTTCTTTTAAAGCAGTCTCTACAATTTTTGTAATATACCTCCTAAAACATGTTTCTCTAAATCAAAATAAAAGGTGTTAGCGCTAGCTGTTCTAAAGTATCACTTTATTTAATTAATAAGGAAGTTGAATTTTATCATTAGATTTTTAAGACAGAAGCTGCCAGTGGGTACTGAATACAAGTGGCAGAGGCTGTTCCGAAAGGAAGTAGTCACCTGGTGCCTGCTTCATACCAGGTTTTCATTTTCTCTCATTAGTTTACCCACTTCCCCAGCTTTATGAGTACATCTGCCTGGAATTACTCTAATGTGAGAGTGCGCTCTGTTTCTTGTTGGTGCCCTGTCTTAGAAGACTATACTTTTTTTTTTTCACTCAGATGCATGTTGCTTTGTGTATGTAAATATGGTTTCTTCGTTTACCTGTTTTATAAAACTCCATTTTATGGATTTATTATGTATTCACTAGCTAAAGAATATTTAATTTTTCCTGATTTTTGCTCTTAAACAAAATACTGCTCTAACTTTTTGATGTTTATAGCAGTTGATGTTTTGATGTTGATGCTTTCTAGTATACATTTATGAGTTTCTCTTACATATAAAATGTGCAGTGGAATTATTCCATCATGGATCATATTCAGTGTGAAAGTGCAAATAATTATAACCTTCTTTTGAGTGGAGGTCTTTGATAATAAGCAGCAATTGGCATATGGAACTGAAACATTTTTACATCGAAAATGAGCACAACTGAATATGATTAAGTCAGAAGCATCCTAAACAACTGAACTAGTGACATGGTTTAATAAGTAATAGAGCATAATTCTACTAACTCCATATAGATGTCAAGCATGTAGCAGGCTACATTATGCAAAAATATACATATGTTAAAATTTATAATGATTGTTACATCCAGAGAAAATGCTTACAAATATAATTTAAGCCAGGAGCATGAAAAATATATCCAGTCTCTTTCCTTCATTTTTTGATTGTGTATGCTTTTACTTTTATAAGAATTCTGTAATTTCCAAATATTCAACAGTTGAGATGTATAATTTTATAATCAGAAACTTTCTCATTCTCTGCAGCTGCAGCCTAAGTAGATAGCACTCAGTTCTTGGCTCTCTTTCTGATCTTCTGAATATAATTTTGTCTCTGGGTGTATATTTTCATAGTTTCAATGGTTATTTCTGGTTGCCTTTATTTCTTCTGCGTGTTGCTCCAAATCATTAAAAGTAATTTGAAAGATCTTAAACATGTCACAGAATTACAGTCTATTTGTAGGAAGAGGGGACATGAGAAGACAATGAACTAGAACATAATATAATCAGGAGGTTCAATTTTTATCAGGGGAAAAAAAAAGCTTTGAAGTGAGACCAAACCTGAACTTCAATCCAATTTGCAATGTATAAATGTAGGCAGGTCTGCTTGTTTTCACACCTGTAAAGAAATCTGAAGATGACAGTGCTTGCACTGTAGTGCTGAGCACACTGTAGATGTTAGTTAAAAAAAAAAAAAAAAAAAAACCCATGCTTTCAGAAATCAACAGAAAGACTTCCCAATTATGTGGACTTGGACATCAAAATATAAGGCACTTAAAATAGAGTGTCGTCTGTTACTGAACACATTATTTAGGAATGAAAATAGTTCCAGGAAAATAAAGCCGTGAAGATAGGAATTTGTTGTTGGTTATCTGACCTGAAGAGATTTGAAGGCAGGAGTTAAATTAGCAGTGAAAAATGGGACTCTTGAGGAACACAGCAGGCAGTATCAAAGACTGTTTTTTTTTTTTACAATTTTCTACCTGAAGGTGAATGAAATAAAGCTGCTATGGAAATCCATGTATTAAGAGACAAGTGACTAGTGCAATAAGATACTATAGCATAAATACTGCATAGAATACTTTGTTTTGAGTTAGTTCTTTCTGAGTGCATTTGAGCGATTATAGAAAGAAATGGACAATGTCATGAATTTAAATATCCATTTCAAGTCATGATCAAAGAATGAGAGCATCTATGATTTCCCTGAAATTCTCTCTTAGCTCTTATTAGCCACAATGCAAATATTTCAGAAAATTAGACACAGATTATGAGTCTACACATTGCTGAATTACAATTCACAGTCTTTCCAGTCCTATAATTAGCAAACTAGGGTTTGGATAGCAGTGGGACAATATGGGGAATTCTGACGAATCTGTGTGCCTTGAACCTCTTTTCCTGGGGAAGCAATCCCTCCTTCCCATTCTAAAGTTAGCTTCCCTTTGTTTAATTCTCTCTAATGATTTCACTTGGGCAATTGCCTTGTAAACATCTTTCCTCAAAACTTACCTTTAGCATCTCTCATGGCTACAATACCTATAATTAGATTTAAATCTAAGTAGATCTCATTTGGGGGGAGATGCAAGTACAAAGTATGCACTGGGGTACAGCACACTAAAAATCTAGTATCATTTTAACAAGTTATGCTGTCAAGATCACGGGAGTACATGCAGAAATAGATTCTAAGGATGCTGGATCAGGGAAGGAGGAGCATTAACATTGAATTAGGCTGAGCTTGTCCAAATGGGTTTAATTACATATACAGATTAAGTATTCTGAATTCACAGTGTTAGCTTCATAGCTGGAAGTAGTTCTAACGATTAATTTGGTTTTTTGACTAAAGTGTGGCTTCAAATATGGCCTATATTAAATGAGTTTGAAAGAGCATAATTCCATGTAATATGTAGGAAGGAATCACGGAGCTTATGGGGATAGGACTATTGATGTGCATGCAAATTGCTTAACACCCAAAAAGGCATTTTCAGGCTTCCCTGGCAGCACAGTGGTTAAGAATCTGCCTGCCAATGCAGGGGACACGGGTTCGAGCCCTGGACCGGGAAGATCCCACATGCCGTGGAGCAATGAGGCCTGTGCACCACAACTATTGAGCCTGCGCTCTAGAGACCCCCTGCCACAACTACTGAAGCCCGCATGCCTAGAACCCGTGCTCCGCAGCAAGAGAAGCCACCGCAATGAGAAGCCTGCTCACCGCAATGAAGAGCAGCCCCTGCTCGCTGCAGCTAGAGAAAGACTGCACCCAGCAACGAAAACCCAACACAGCCAAAAATAAATAAAGAAAAAAAATAAAGAAAAAAAAAAGGCATTTTTCCTTAGATTTCACAGAAAACACTTTCTTCAAAAAAGGTATTGGGGGGACTTCCCTGGCAGTACAGTGGATAAGACTTTGCCTTCCAATACAGGGGGTGCAGGTTTCATCCTGGTCAGGGAGCATGCCTTGTGGCCAAAAACCAAAACATAAAACAGAAGCAATATTGTAACAGATTTAATAAAGACTTTAAAGGTGGTCCACATGAAAAAAATCTTAAAAAAAAAAAAAGCATTTGGATGTGCACTGAGGGTTAGAGTAGTGTGTGGGGATAACGTCTGAAAAGTTTTGCAATATTTGCCCACTGCAAGCAGGGAATAATTATGAGAGACGCCACTATTCAAATGGGCTCTAGTTCAATAGAATAAGTTCCTGAAGTGGCAGAAGGCAAGGAGCAAGTCTTAAGGACTGGAGACAAGGTAGGCATGTTTACTATAATGGAATTTGAAGCTGGCTCAGTAGACAGAGTATTTGCACCTGCAAACATTTTTGTCAGTGGCTAATTGATCATAATGAACTAAAGGCTGAAACAGATGGAGTACCTAAAAAATCTTACTTGAATTGTACAGGTAAAAATCCCTATGTCTGATGATAAGTGACTAACTTGAATAATTTCATGGGAGAATCATTTCCTGATTTGAACTGGTTGAATGAATGGGAAGCTATGTCTCATTGAGTAAAGACTCTGTAAACCATCTCAATAAGGTATTTTCTTCTTGTTTTCTCAACAGGGATCTAAGGGCATTTAAAAGAAACGGGATATTCAGACTTCTAGAGGTCTACCTGGCCTTAGTTAAAGGAAAAATAAAAAATTCTTGGAGACTCAAACTCCACTGTGCTACTTGAACAGAGAGAGGTATTAACTATAACAGAGTGAGAACAGCTGATAAATGAAGTTCTAGCCTGGGTTTATCTGGTAAGTAGACTTGAAAATTCCAGGATTCCACTCTGAATTTATTTATCCAGATCAAAAATGTATAGTGGACACTGATATAAAAGACAGCTGGCAGAATCTTCACATTGGTTCCGTGACCCAAGAGGACTATGTTTGAAATTGCCCCAGGATTTCATGCCCATGATTTATAGATGTAGGAAACTGGTATATGGCCATTTTGCTCTGGTATAATGTTAACTTTTAATATCTCCCTCTGAGCAATATGTGACATAAAATAACAAGCACTAGGGATCAGAAGGGCATATAACTTGAGGAGTCTAACTTATCTCAAACATTATTTGGATTTTGTAAGTATCCACACACACCATATTTTTTTCCAGAAAATGCCAATGATTTTGTATGTTTAGATGCAGTTAAAGTCACATATGGATGCCCCTTCTCTTTCTGTGACAATTCAGTTATAAATTAGTTTTTTCCTCCAATTCTAGGGATCATAGCCACAATTCATCAAACAATATTTTTCAAAAATATTACGATCTAGCTTTATTGAGGAGAATTTTCAATATGGCTAACAATGAATGAAATATATGCACATAATAAAATATAGGTTTATTAAAAAATAACAAAAGGCAATATTCTCTCCAAGTTCCAAAAGCAATTGGTATTATAAGTAAGAATCTTGACCTGAATTATTTAAGAAACAAGTTTTAAAATGATTCCTATCTACTTTGCTATATTTATTTCAAAATCTCACTACTGCCATAAACAGATGCTCCTTTGGACAAAAACAGATATTTTGGGAACTGATACAAGTGAAAATGTTTGCTTCACTTTGACACAACATATGATATAGTTCTACACTAAAAAAAAGATAAATATTTTAGAAAGTCACTGCAGTAATTAGAGAGTTCAGTTTTCTAGTCTATGCACTTGCAAAACTTTTAGAATGGATCCCTTTATTCCTTTTTTAACAATCATACGGCCAACCGCAATAAAAAAAATTACCAATCATAAAATGTCCTTTGGTATAGTCAGGAAATCGGCGTGCTATATACATCATAACCAGTGAGGTATAGTATTTTCAGGAAAGGATGAACCTTTCAATGGATTTATGACGAAATATCAAGCACTGATATTTGTAAAGAAAAGATGATCTTGGTGTGGCTGTCTCTCCAAACATATAGTAGCTTCCACAACATCGTAAACATTTTACATATGAATATTCAGAAAAACAATGTCTTCTCAAGACACGGTTTAGAAAGTAACATAAAGCCCAGCTCCTATAGATATATTCTTCGGTAATACAGCAGTCATTTCCTGACTGCACAGAGATTAGACTTTCAATAATTCAAGCATCTAAAATTACACCAAACATTGCAATAGTAATAAAAAAGAAATAAGACATTTTTATTGAAGGAAACTGCCAATTCATTGGAAGTCAACCAATATTTTAAATGACCCATGCCAATTTTTTCTTCCCTTTAAATCCCTACAAATTTTTAACAAATGAGGTCTCAAGGTAGACTGATTATTTCACAAAATAAAATAATTGTGTCAAGTTTGTATCTGTGTACCATAAACATACAATCAATCAGTGGGGTAGCATATACCAGAAAATAGGTCTAGTTAAAGGTGTTGGGGCTGTTGAACACAGACACTTCACAACAGTACAAAAAGATTCTCCCTTCATCTCTGTCTTCTGACCATTTCAGGTAGTGTGCACAGTTAGACTGAGAACTAATAAAAACTATGTGTGTTTTTAAAATGCATGGCAATATTGATGGTGATTTTTCCAAAGGAAAGAACAGGCATTGATTTCTTATTATCATTAACAATGATCTTATAATGGGAGAAGAGTGAAATTGCCTTAGAAAAGTTAAAATATTCATTGGAATAGTTGTGATTTATTTTTATTATTGAAAAGATATACAACTATACAATTTATTTTTTACAAAAGGGGCAAGTTTCAAAAATCTGACCTATTGTCATATGTTGAAATTATTTTATAACACTTCATCCTTCAGGTAGGTGTCTTATTTGTTACTCAAATGTTGCTTTGGTGAATTTTTATTGAGGTGTAACATCCCTCCCTAAAAACTAAAAGGTACTGACCTTAAGTACACAGCTCAATGAATTTTTACATATATATGTACCTTTGGAACAACCATTTAGATTAAGGTATAGAATATTATAATCTTTAAATGATGCCTTTTCCCAGTAAATAGTAAAATAACCAGATATAACTCTCTTTTTGGCTGCTATCACTGATTAACTTTGCCTATTCTTGAATTGCAAATGAATAAAATGACACAGAATATGTCATTTTAACTCTGGCTTCCTTCAACATGCCTGTGAGATTTATCCATGCTGTTATATGTAGCAGATTTTTTTTTCATTTTTACAGCAATGTAGTAATTTGTTTTATGAAAACATTACAATTTATTTATTCATTCCACAGTTAGCAGATCTTTGAGTTGCTTTTAACTACTGACTTCACATCATAAACATTTTTTAACACATTCTGATGCATGTTTGCACTTGTGTTTTGAGCAGAGACCTGAGTATTAACTTGCTGAGGCCTAGGGTAGGAATATGATGAGAATTTTTTGGGTACCACTGAACATTTTTCCAAAGTGGTTATGTCAGTTTATAAATTCTTCAACGTGTAAGAACTCCCAGTTACTCCACATCTTGATCAAAATTGTACTTTAATTGCATTACTAATTTTAGGTATTTCAGTGCATCTGCAATGTTTTATCTTTGTGGTTTTCTCATTTTACTAAGAACAAATGATGTCGAACACCTTTTGTGCTTATTGATCATTTGAACATCCTAGAAGTGCCTGTACTATGCTTTTGCCCATTTACAGTGGGTCTTGCATATTTTCTTACTGTTTTGTGGAATTATATGTATATTCTGGATATAGATGTGTTGAAAATTAACATAGTACTAAAAATGTACTATCATTTATGATAAAGTCAAATGGCTCCATTTTATATGGTGGGTACTTTTGTGTAATTTGTAATGCCATATTTTCCTAAGGTTATTTTTTCCATAGATGTATCACATTATTCTTGTAGCATTTAACATAAAGATCACCTTTTTTTCTGCTGGATTGGATGGCTCTTTTGTTGGTAACCCAGTACGTTTATGTGAATATTTGGGACTCTGTTGCCTGATCAGTCCATTTGTCTAGCTTTGCATCACTCATATATTTGGTAATGCAAGGCCACCAAATATGTCCTTTTCTCAATATTGTCTTAACCATTCTATGTCTTCTGTGTGTGTGTGTATATGTGTGTGTGTGTATTACTCTCAGTTTTGTTAAAATCCTCCAAAAGTCTGCAGGTACTTAGAAAGGGAATCCATTCAGTCAACAGATCAGGAGGAAGTATTAAAATGTTATCATTAAGTCTCACAATCAATGAATATCGTTTAGCTCTCCATTACTTAGTCCTTCCTTAATTTATCTCAGTAATATTTGGCAGTGCTCAGGGTCTAGGTCTTGCTCACCCCGTGTTAAACTTATTCCTTTGTATCTGGTAATATCAATGCTAGGTTAAGTGTTATCTTTTTCAATTAATTACCAAAGTGTGGTCACTAGAATACAAAAATAGATCGTTTTATATTCATTGTGCATCCAATGGCTCTGATAAATCCACTAATTAATTCTACTGTTTTGTTTAGAGATTAAATTTTTTATATGTTCAATCATATCATTTGCAGATAATGACAGATTTACTTATTTCTCATATATATACTTTTTGCTTTCTTATTTGACTGACTAGATGTTCTATTACAGTTAAGTAGATATGATGATAGTAGACATTCTTGGATATGTTTGTCAGAGTTATTTTAAAGTTCCTATTTGGTAACTTTAATATATGATTCGTTTGTTGAGCTGTTTCCATTTTTCGGTTTTTGTCTGCATTTTTGTCAGCATTGTTCCTGGACGCTTTTTTTTTTTTTTCAAGCCTCATGATGTTTGATTGAACGAAAGATATTTTGAACGACAAATTTAGAGTCTCTGTAAGATGCTATCTTTCTCTAGGTGTTTTCTTGTGGCAGGCAGATGACATAGTGCTTGATGCTTTGAGACTTGGTTTTAGGCTTTGTTAGGTCAGGTGTGTTTAAGGAGCCCTTCCAAAATATTATGGGCCTTGAATGACAGCTGATTGCCTGGCATGTTTACCAAGACATAAGACTCCTAAACATTGGTGGGAGCCTGAATTCAACTCTTTTTCACCCCACTACTTAGCAAATCAAATCACCCAGAAGTTTTCGGTTCTGAGTATCTTGGATTCTTAGCATACAAATGTGCAGCTTATGAGTTATACAATAAAGGAAGGGATTTGTATATGAATTTTGACATTTACCTTCCTGAGCATTTTTCCTCTTTAAAATTCCTCCCTTAAATACCTGACACTCTGGAATTCTCAGCCTCCACTGTCTCTTATTTTCAGGGTAGTAAGATGACTTCATGTTTTTTAGCAATATGATTAATCTGAGAAAAAATACACTTAGGGGCTTCCCTGGTAGCGCAGTGGTTGAGAGTCCGCCTGCTAATGCAGGGGACACGGGTTCGAGCCCTGGCCTGGGAGGATCCCACATGCCGTGGAGCAACTAAGCCCGTGAGCCACAACTACTGAGCCTGCGCGTCTGGAGCCTGTGCTCCGCAACAAGAGAGGCCACGACGGTGAGAGGCCCGCGCACCGCGATGAAGAGTGGCCCCCGCTTGCCACAACTAGAGAAAGCCCTCGCGTAGAAACGAAGACCGAACACAGCCAAAAATAAATAAATAAATAAATTAAAAAAAAAAAAAATACACTTAAGATGACTAGAACAATTATTATACATATCATGACGTATTAATCAACCTTGTACTGATGGGCATTTAACATGTTACCAAACCATTCCTTTAACTACAATATTGAGATGTGTCTGCTGTTTTACAAGAGATTTCCTTCTTTCTGATTTAAGTATGTCTATTGTTCATCTTTTAATCATCATGCCATTCTATTCACATTATTATTTTTCATATTATCTTTTTATCATTTAATTTCTTTGCTTCTTTTTCTTTTCCCCTTTGCTTTCAAATTGAATCCCAAAATATTCTATAATTCTAAAGTTTCTTCTCTAAAATTACTTGTAAAATAGATTACACTTACCCTCCAGTAATTCCCCAAATCCCCCTCCTTACTCTGTTTTAAATGAAGTATAATATACATAGTGGAAAGCAAATTGTAACATTACAACTCAGTATATTTTCACAAGTAATGACATGCATGCAATGAGCACCCAGATCAAGAAATAGAACATTACTATCCTACCAGTAGCACTCTGAATAATCCTATTCACAATGCCCCAGAACAGTGAAAATAACCTTTACACTATTTCTACTTTTCAGAATGTATATTAGATTGTCACCATTGTATTTTATACAAATGTACTGTGTTGCTTCCAGTCATTTGGATCTGCTCTCTTGTGAAATGTCTCTTTATATCCTCTGGCTTTTTAAAAAATATTATTGATTTGTAAAATTTTTTTTTTTTTTTTTTTTTGTGATACGCAGGCCTCACTGTTGTGGCCTCTCCCATTGCAGAGCACAGGCTCCGGACGCGCAGGCTCAGGGTCCATGGCTCACGAGTTCAGAGGCTCCATGGCATGTGGGATCTTCCCGGACCTGGGCACAAACCCGTGTCCCCTGCATCGGCAGGCGGACTCCCAACCACTGCGCCACCAGGGAAGCCCGATTTGTAAAATTTTGAAATATATTTTGGATGTAAATCCTTTTATTCTATATACATTGCAAATATCTCCTCCCATTATATGGGTTACACTTTCAATTTTGTAATGATGTGTTTTAGCAAACAAAATTACTTATTTTTAATTTAATTAAATATTTTGGATTTTTTACTTATGGTCAGCACTTTTTGTGTCATGTTTGATAAATCTTTACATTCTCCAGTATCACAAAAATATTTGTATATATATTTTAGATATAAACATATTATTGTGTTGACATTTGCGTTTAGATGTGCAATCTATTGAGTTTGATTTTTGTATTATGGCTTAGGGACCAAGATATATTTTTTCTAATGTTACCCAGGATTACTTATGACAAAGACCATGCTTCTTGAATTGTAGCGTAATCTTTGTTGTAAGTAGGTCATGGTATGCAGCCTCTATCCTATTTCATTAACTTATTTGAACATGTTTTTACCAATATGCATTTTCTTGATTATCATAATTTTTAAAAGATATTGTTATCTTGCAATGCAAATCCTTGAGCATTGTTTTTCTTCTTCAAGATAATTTTAACTCTTCTTGATCCTACGGAGTCTTTGAATCCATGTACATGGTATATCCCTTCATTTATCTATGTTTTCCTTAATTTCCCTTTGCAATGCTTTTTTAGTTTCCAATATAGAAGTTGTATGCATATTTTACTATGTTTATTGTTATTAGTTTCCTTTCATATATTTAATTTTTCATTGTAATGTTGGTATATAAAGATACATGAATAATATTTAATATTGATCTCAAATCATTGACTTTGCACAATTAACTTATTAATTTGAACAGATTTTCAATAGATATTTTTTACTGCCTTTGAAACAGATACTAATCTATAAATAAAACTTTCTTTTTTCTCTCCAAAATTTGCTTATTTTTATTTATTGCGCTTGCCTTATTATCCTGCTGGGAACTTTATTTAAATATTGATAAGGTGTTCTACAGTTTCTTCTCTGTAATGATTTGGAAAAATATAAATTGTACTTCAGTATTTTACAAATTTCTCTTATTTTAACTTTGAACTGAATTAAACTATATACAGAAAGAAGGTAACAGACATTTTTGATTATGTATCTCAATATATTTTCACAAATAAACATATGATGAGAACAAGATGCACAGAAACTTACCTAATTTCTCAGTCTTGATCTCAGGAAAAAAATTTCCCTAATTTTACCATTGATTTTAGATGCTATAGATGACTTTTATATATTATTTATCATATTAAGAAAATTTTCTTCCATTTTTACAGTGTTGAGTTTCTTTATTGAATGTGAGTTAAATATGGTCAAATTCATTCTCTGCATCTTTTAAAATGAATAGCACCCATGCACACACACATGCACACATTAATGTAAAACAAATATTGGTGGTAATATAAAGTAAGTAAACATGTAGATAAATTACTATTAAATCACTCTAATATATGTTCCAGATTATACAGTTCACTGTTCACATATCATTCTCCTAAACATTATGTTAAAAATCTGTATTTTCAGATAGCCAATAGGCATATGAAAAAAATGCTCGGGCTTCCCTGGTGGCGCAGTGGTTGAGAGTCCGCCTGCCGATGCAGGGGACACGGGTTCGTGCCCCGGTCCAGGAAGATCCCACATGCCGCGGAGCGGCTAGGCCCGTGAGCCATGGCCGCTGGGCCTGCACATCCGGAGCCTGTTCTCCACAATGGGAGAGGCCACAACAGTGAGAAGCCCGCGTACCACAAAAAAAAAAAAAAAAAAGCTCAACTTTGCTAATTATTAGAGAAATGCAAATCAAAACTACAATGAGGTACCACCTCATACTGGTCAGAATGGCCATCATTAAAAAGTCTGCAAATAATAAATGCTGGAGAGGGTATGGAGAAAAGGGAACCCTCCTACACTGTTAGTAGGAATGTAAATTGGTGCAGCCACTATGGAAAACAGTATGGAGATTCCTCAAAAAACTAAAAATAGAGTTGCCATATGGTCCAGCAATCCCACTCCTGGGTATATATCAGGACAAAACTATAATTCAAAGAGATACATGCAGCCCTATTTTCATAGCAGCACTTTTTATAACAGCCAAGACATGGAAACAATCTAAATCATAAATGTCCATTGACAGATGAATGGATGAATGGATAAAGATGTGTGAGTGTGTAACAGTGGACTATTACTCAGCCATGAAAAAGAATGAAATAATGCCATTTGCAAAACACTGATGGACCTAGAGATTACATACTAAGTGAAGTAAATCAGAAAGAGAAAGACAAATACCATATATCACTTAGATGTGGAATCTAAAATATGACACAAATGAACTTATCTATGAAAGAGAAACAGATTCAAAGATATAGAGAATAGACTTGTGGTTGCCAAGGGGGAGGGGGTGATGGAGGGATGGATTGAGAGTTTGGGATTAGCAGATGCAAACTATTATATATAGAATGGATAAACAACAAGGTCCTATTATATAGCACAGGGAACTATATTCAATATCCTGTGATAAACCATATGGAAAGAAATATGAAAAAGAATATATATATGTAAAATTGAATCACTTTGCTGTACAGCAGAAAGTAACACAACATTGTAAATCAACTATACTTCAATTAAAAATAATCAATTAATTAATTTAAAATAAAAAGCTAAAAAAATAAAAATCTGTATTTTCTAAATTCCAGAGCAATGTAATGTTTGCTATTTGTAAAATTCATATATTTATGAATTACACAGTTACAAATTAAATTAATTTGTACTTTTGCTTCCACATAGAATGTAGTTGAAATGATTTGGAAAAATAATCACTCCTGCTGTAACAAATGGGAAAAACATTATATGTTTAAAAACACAAACTACTCTAGTTTTATATTATGGCTTGAAATCAAGAATTCCAGACTGAAAAATACTTTTCTGAAGTTAACTAAGAATCACTCTTTTTTTTCCCACAGGGGCTTGGTCTGAAGATCTGTCTTGACCTAGGTAAAGTGAACACTGCTGAATGTGGAACTCAGTTATAACCGGTGGTGGTCATGCTAAAAAAAACATGGGCTGTTTTTCCCCATGGGCATCTGCTCACTTTGGGGGTACTGAAGGAGAACAGGGACTAGGGGAAACATTTCTTTTTTATATATATTTACAAATTTGTGTACATATATTTGTGATAGCATATATACAAATTAAATTTAAACTAGGATAAAATATTGTACTAAAATAGACTACATCTGTTTTGCCTGATCATATACCACTTTCTGTAATGGTCAATATTGTCTGATATTCTTCTAATAATTCTTAGAAGAAGCCAAGCTGTTCCTTAACACAAGCTGCTTGCACTGTCACCTTATTTTTCACATGACAGTTGAAGAGGTTTAGAATGAGTCTCCCCACAATGTGCCACTTTTGCTTGAGAATTATTTTGAGCTAAAGGCAATCGAGACCCTGCAGGTTCAAGATAAACTTTTGTCCCCTCTTATCTACCTAGAATAATTTATATTGGGGGGTCTTTCCTCCAAAAAAGTAATTACCAGAGATAAATTTTATCTGAGTGGCAAACATCTAATTACCCAACATCTGTCCTTCTTATCATTCTGTAAATCCTCCTGTCCTTGGATGCCCCAGACCCCTATCCTATTCCTCAGCTCAGGATGGTGTGCACACCTTTCTGTCTTTGAACCTTTCATGTATGTGGGGTTGTGGATGTTTGTTTTTTCCCCTGTTCATTAGTCTCATGTTGATTTGACAATCTGAACAGCCAAAAGAACCTCTGAAGGGTGGAGGAGAATTCTTCTTCCCCTACACAGGTTTCTTTACATCTTTAGACCTCAGCTATCTGGCTGTGTCATCTGAGGGCCCTTCCTTGTTCAGCCTACTTTTTTTCTTTTAATTTTCTTAAGTGAACTTATTACAAATTGCATTGATTCACTCATATAAACATTTTGTGAATGTTTCTCATACTGGAAAAAATACATTTTTGATATTTCACAATATGTTTAAAAATACTATTTGATTTTTAGAATCAAAATGTCCTATGTTACATTCACATTTCAGGTGTGTATTATTCACTGAATTTTCGCCCGTGAATTGTCTTTTCATCACCTTTGTGTCTTTTACCTTTAGCTTTCTGAGTTATTCTCTTACTGGCTTATAAAGAGAGTTTATTTATTTTGAATATAGAGATGTTAAGGATTTGCCTGTTTCATGTATTACAAATATAAATTGCTTTTTTGTCTTTTAAAAGTAATTCTCATTTAACATATAATAGTCGTTAGAATCCATCTCAACAAATATCTCTACTTCAATAGCTTGTAGACTGTGTGATGCAATAACAACCTTTATTTTCAAGCTAACATAAAATATAATTGTTTTCATAAATATTTATAGAAGTATTTTTGTGTCTATATAAATGTTTATTTTTACCCAACAGTAAATATTCATAATTAAAATACTGATTAATTAAGACATTCTGACAACAGGTAAGCTATATTATGAAGATTTGAAGAAATAAACTGAGATTTAAGATTAAGAAGCAATTCACTAAATGGAGTCATAGTGTGTTCTTCCCTAGTGTTAATATGGCATTTTAATATTTGACCTAATGATTTTAATAATTATTTCTTTCAAAATATGTATATTACAAATTAAATGAAAACTAGAAAGTAAATAATAAAAGTTTTGATTAAATAATAAGCAGAAATATTACCATAATCAGTTCTTGGTTTGTATGCATGTATTTGCATAAAATATTTATAGTAAAACAATTATAATACACATAGTAATTTATAACTTACCCTTTCCTGTTAACAATAAAATGCAAATTTACTTCACTGTGTTAATGGTTGTCTTTATAGAAAGAAATCATTCAAAATTTTTAACAACATAGTTAAAATTGCAAATGACATATCTTCAAGTAGATAAAGATTTCCCTCAAATCACAAACTATACATTTATCTCCAAAACATCACTTTTAAGATGGTTTCTGAGGCAATAAAATTATTTGGGATAAAAAGGACAGAAAGAACTTTTAAAAACAGCCAAGAAAAATAATAGTGAGTTGTGATAATTAAGGTACGATTATATTAGAATGTCATAGCAAATTGACAAGTGTAAGTCTTTAAAATTTATACATGTAGGCTTAATTACAAAATTTAAAAAGCTGTGTCCTTTTCAATATGATAAATTATTTAAATATACATTTATAAATCATGAATGATTAAACAGCTCATGTCAGAATTTTAAAAGGAGTACAAATGTATGATTGTGTTCTGAATCACAGTTGCCTGATAGCTAAATGTTCATTTAATTTCCATATTTATTTAATTTCTTATGAAATTATTATATCCTGCTTAGATTGTAGGCTTAAACAGAAATACACTCTGTGGACAAGAGGCTAATTTCAGTGTGCCAAGAAGCTGCATCTTTAACATATCATACTGAGATCAAGAATACTGTAGTGTAAACTCTCCAATTATTAGAGCCCCTTCCTAATAAACATGGACATGGTTAAGGGTAAAGGAAGGGCTGAAATTATGTTAGTAGCAGGGGGCAAAGGAAGAAGTGACTGTGGCAGATATTCCACTGTCCCATTCAATTCACCATTTCATAAAAAATGAGCCTCTCTGCAGACAACTGCCATGAATCCCTTTAAAATATTAAGTAAAAAGCAATGTAGCTCATGAATTCACTCTAATTATAGGCCAGATTGGGGGAATTTTTCTTTATTTAGTGAAGTTTCCTTTGTTTTTACTCCTTAATGATCCAGAATATTCATGATAATTTTCAGTAAACATAATCTCATAAATTGCAGGTTCACACACATACAAACAAGATGCTCACACAATGTAGTCATAAAAAACCCCAGTTACTTTAAAGCATTATAAAACATATTTGCCATTGAGGATATGATCAGTATTTGATAAGAAAAATCAAATAACTCCATATTTCATTTTCCTACCTTCTTTGAGTAGCAAGGTGTTATCTTGTTTTAAGGCAGGACTTAAAGGCACGACGGTTTCCTGCTGTAAGTTTCTGGAAATACAACTCTACAAGAAGCAAACACTTTCAAAGCTATCGAGGAATTCCAGCCTTCCAAACTTTATTTTTCTGAGTGTCAGCCATTGATGATAATCTACAGAGAACACAAAGTTTTAAAAGAAAAATTTAGTTTTAAATTAAAGATAAGGAGAATCAAAGAATACTAGAACCTGGGTGACCTCAGAGACCCAGGCCTTCCTCTCCTGAAATCGCACTGAAATGGAAACAGAGCGCCACAGAGTCCAAATATCTTGCTTGATAAAAGAGCCCCACAGAGTCTAAATATCTTGCTTGATAAGATATACAGTACAGTTACTGGCAAGGTCAAGTCAAGTCACCAGGACTCCGGAACCCCCTTGCAATATGTACACACATATGATATGCATTATATATATATATATATATATATATATACACACACACACACACATTCATTTACTTATATGCAGAAATGAATCAATACCATGGCCTTACTGAGGACTTTCTTCTCTTCCTGTTCCTGCTAGGACTCATGAAGTTAACAAAAGTCATGTTTAATTGCTGTGATGATACAGAATACAGGCTGTTACATTCATATGCTTTTATGTATTCCTTAAAAGCACAAGAGGGAGGACATATGGGGATATATGTATATGTATAGCTGATTCACTTTGTTATGAAGCAGAAACTAACACACCATTGTAGAGCAATTATACTCCAATAAAGATGTTAAAAAAAAGTGCTTGGAATGTAGATTTTTTTTTTTTTTTTGCAGTACACGGGCCTCTCACTGTTGTGGCCTCTCCCATTGCGGAGCACAGGCTCCGGACGCACAGGCTCAGCGGCCATGGCTCACGGGCCCAGCCGCTCTGCGGCATGTGGGAGCCTCCCGGATCGGGGCACGAACCCGTGTCCTCTGCATCGGCAGGCGGACTCTCAACCACTGCACCACCAGGGAAGCCCAGAATCTAAATTTTTGATTTGTTTTATTAAACTGACAAACTGGACTAACCACATAGAAAGAAACCCAGTATTTCATGCTTCTCTCTCCAAAATGTCAATTTCCCTGCTGTCTTCACTATGGGTTTGCCTTGACATTTGATAGCAATACTCTTTCCAAGAAGAAACTATCTGAGGCTCCCTTATAAAAATTCTCTTTCCTTCAAAGGCCTCAAATGAATATTTTAGCTTCAGTTCCACTTAAGTCATATACTCTTAATTTTAAATGACCAGCTTCATATTTACCCCATTCTGAAATAAGAAATGGAAGAAGGTATCTTTGAAACTCAGCATGCCTAGAATACATACCTTTTCCTTAATGCATTCAATCCTGAGTTTGAAATCTGTTTACTAATATTGAATGTTCACTCCCCATGACTGTTTTCCCTCATGTAGGTCAAGTAAAAGGAAGATAAACAGTTTCCCATTTGTGCTCTATTCTGAGTGAATCACAAGTGATTAAATTTTTACTTACAAAATATGTCTTATTTGTGGATGTACTATGTGCTGCTGTGTGGGTATTAGGTTAGTCTATATTCCTGGAGCATCTACTAACATTCTAAGCAGAAAGCTCACACTGCCAGTATGACTACTTCATGTGCTTTGGTTGTATTTTATTTGATTAATATTAGAAGGTTTGCTAAGGTAGCATTATGAGTGTGTAACCAAGGTTTGAAATTAGTGGCTTGTATAGGTTATAAAAATGAGATCTCTTTGTTGAGATTAGTAGTATAGGTGAATTGTTTAAAATATTTAGAAATCTTCTGTATCCCTGAATGGGCAGACCTTGAGCATCTTGCAAACCATGTAGCAGGTAACATTAAGAATGAAACCCAAGGCTTGATGACTACTTATTTCTGTGTCCAACCAATGGATCTAAGTATTGGTGGCCTCACAGCGTTCCTGAGGATAAGAGAATTCTGCCTCTAGAATACTTTTTCTCTTCTTAGAATGAATCATTTAAGTAAGTTTTGATCAGAGCACATAAAAAAGAACAGAGTCATTCTTTAAATCAAGCCTCCAAAATTGAATGCATGTAAGTGTTTTATATGAACTTGCTAAAAAAAAAAAGTCTGATTAACAAATATCAGCATGGTGGAAGGATTTGGTATTCGGCTTTCATTCATTAGTACCTGGAAGAGATCATGGAGGACTGTAACTCTAAACACAGGCTACTCCTATTATATATGAAAATGACTCAGGCCAGTTCACAACAGAATAACCCTGAAATCATACAAACAAAGTTCACTTGTCCCAAGCTTCCTGAATCATGTATTTAAGAAATATGCAGAGAAGGCAGATGCTATCAAGTGTTTTCCTACGACTGACTGCTTCATGTAAACCTCCATTAAATAAATCCAGTATGTCCTTGAGATACCTGCTTCCTATGTTCAATAGGAATAACTAAACTAACACAATTATCTAAGGCATCAGTGGAGTCCCGGTTGTTCACTGGGAATCATGTAAGCAAGCAAGGGGCCATGAAATCATATTTAATGGTTAACTGGGGCCTGAACTCTAAGTTGGTAATCCCCAGGCAGAAATCAGACATAACTGAAATCAATACCATCCATTTACCACACATAGTTAGGATGTTCCTGTCAACACAGTTTTACCTAAGTCTCTATTAACTGTGTGGATTCACCAAAAGGCAGGGATAAACCTTCTTAGTCCCAGCTGCACTGCCAAAGCACTGGGGTAGATTGACTTCCCTTTCATAATGAAAACAAATCTTCAGTAAAGTGTAGGTTCACAGGGAGCACTTTTGAGACTTACTTAAGTCCCATTTTTTTTGTAACTTACAAGAATTTGGAATATTTGTGTGATTCGTTTATGTTTTTCATTGGAATCTTCAGTATAACATTTCCTTTTTCATAATGGGCATACATAATTACTTATGTTAAGTATAAAATATTGGGAAATTTTTGTTGAAAATAAAAAATGACAAATAACTAGGAAATATTTATCCTATATTTATTCCAGTTTTATTAATGTGTATGCACCTACTTAAATAACAGAAAAATCTTTTACTATTTCCACATAAATGTGCATAATTCTTAAACACTTCTATGACATTTATAGTAACAACACTGGTTTCTTCAACTGGTTCAAAGCTGTTTCCTCTAAATTAAAAAAATTATTCGTTAAGTCCTATATTATCAATAGATTCCCAAATTCATTTCTTATGAAAATATTCTTCCCCAAAGTTTCTGAAATACTTCTTTTGATTAAATACTCAAGCTTTACATCTTAGGAGAAAAGTTTAAAGCAATTAAATAAAAATTTGATTTGTGGTATTGTCTTATTTAGAATGTAAGTTACTTGAAGGCAAGCATAATATTTCCTGTAGTTACTAATATGCAATCAGTACTCTTTAATATTTGCAAAACTAAGTTCATAGCTAGTTTGCATAACAGATAAGAAAATGCATTTTAGGGCACATACTATTTTCTTACCTGTTTTAGAAATCTATTAATTATTTATGATACAAAATATATTAACTAGTTTAATTTAGATTGAATCTGTGAAAGGTTTTGAATTCCAGAAGCCTAAAAATGGGAATATACTTGTAGGCATTAGAATAAACCTAAATCAAGTGACACTTTATTTAATTGTATTAAGAAAGAGAAGTATTACCCCCTCACCCCAATATACCATTATCACTGCTTCGTCCTTCTAATTTAAGGCTCTGATTCTGATTAAAATGAAAATATTGAGATGGGTAATATTCTTAAATTTATATATAATATCAGAGGATTAAACTCAAATTCCTAGCTGGTGCAAGGACATGTGATACAATATGTGAGCGAGGGTGAGTGTAAGAAATAGAAATGGTATTAATAATTTTTGGAATAGCAAAAATAAGAACAAGAACAAAATACCAAATGTATTTCTAGGGTAGACAAAAAGTAAATATTTCTCGAATTTTAAAATCCAGTCCCCAAACTATGAATATCATTGATGTATAGCAAACTCTTAAAAAATGCAACAGTGCAATTTTTTGGTAGATTGATAAGAAAGTTCTGAGAGCTTGAAAGATGATTCTTTTGTTGGAATGATAAGGACTAGAAGAGTGAGGATACCAAGGGACCCACCCACTTTGAGGATTAGTTTCACATTTAAAAAGCTTTAGTGAGGCAGGTGTAAAGCAAATGAGAGAATAGAGGCTACAATTACTCTGACCCTGTTAGACTAAGGAGAAAATAAAAAAGTATGAGTTGGTTCATGACACAGGATTCACTTATCTTTTCCAGAAGCAGCCTCCCTGATAGAATGAAGGAACAGTCTATTGAAGACTCAGCTAAGATATCACCTTTGAAATATCACTCTGCAGGGTTGGGGCACTGCCATCTAGAATGCAGGATATGCACTGAATTGCCAGCAGCCAATGCATGGTGTACAACACTATCCAGGAGAGAATAGCAAAGGAGAGGACCTGCCCTCTACAGACTCACTGTTCCATTTGGGGTTCTCATTCCAACAACGTTAGGGTGTGCTGGATTAGGAGTCCTGTTTCCTAGAAGTGAACATATCTGACAAGAGACATAGTTGGAGGACACTGCCTGGAAGTTACAACTACCATTTGGCTACTTTAAGCTCCAATTATCAACAGGTAAAGGAAGTTACATTATTGTCTGGGGCCTTCATCCTGAACTGCAATATGGATATAGGGTTTTAAATACAAAATAGGGCAAAGGTAATATGTCTGGGGTCTCATAGATTCCCTGGGGCCATCACTGTTTGCATACCATGCTCAGAAATAACTGTCAGTGAACAATTATAGTAACCATAACCCAACAAATACAAGACCACTCAGGCAACCCAAACCAGCCAAGTTACTGGTTAGAAAGAAGGGAATACTGTGATAGATGGTAGAGAAGTAGATGATGATTAACAATTACAGCCTCAGAACCAGCCTGCCTTAGTAACTCGGAAGACTTTGTATTTGCTTTTTAGCTTTCTCCATTTCCTTTTTCCCTTTCTCCTGTCCTGGAATTACATCACACAATAAATAAAGCATCAACACTAAGTTTTATTTCAGGTTCTATCTCCTAGGGAACTCAAAAACATTCCCAAAGAACAAAGCAATATGAATAGATTGTAGGCAGTTCCATAACTAAATACAGTACAGAAAATGAAAACCTATTTAAGTATAAATCCAATAGGTGGCAGTCTGGGAAACAAAGACTTACATTTATCTACGTTAATCAAATATCTGGTTAGGTATAAGATAGCTATAGTCTTTATCGTTAACATTTTTTACGTAATCAATTTCTCATTTTAAACAGTTTTAATTCAAATATATTTGAAACCCAGATTTTAAAAAAAATGTAGAATTTCAATCACAGAAATTCTACAGAATAGAAAGCACATCTTCTATGTAGCAAGCAAATCAAAGCATAATTAATACAGAACAGACAATGGATCCTCTTTACAAAAGAAGTTGCCTGGGATCATAAGTGCCCTTTTAACTATTGTTCAGGTTATAATACACTTCATTATGCAACCTCCAAAGATTTTTCTAAGGTCAAGAGAAGTGACTGTGTGTGTGTGTGTGTGTGTGTGTGTGTGTCGTGTGTGTGTTGTGCATGTGTGTGTATGTGTTGTGTGTGTGTGTGTTGTGTGTGCTTTTCCCCTCAGCTTTCTAAAAGCTCATTTAAACTCCTTGTCCCCAAGATCTCTAGAGATTATACCCTGATCTAAGGGCTGATAAAAATTTTGAAGTTAAATCACCTTATTGTAACACTCCACAAGCAGTCACTGGTGCCAATAAAATGTATAAGGTTTCAAGCACTTCTTGATATTTAGTGTAAATACTTCTTCATGAATTGGGAAAAGGAGTCAGGAAATAGGGCAGGAGGAAAGGATAAAAGGTGCATTAAATAATCTTATGGATAATTTAAAAGTACTTCAAATAAAGCCCACACTTTTATATGGATAAACTTGCCTACTCTTCATAACTCTCCCACATACAATGTTTCACTAACTTAAGAAAATTTCTGTAATATCCTATGTAGTATTTTGCTTTTATCTCTATCATCTGTAAATGTTACTCTATTATTCCACTTCCTGTTTATTCTTTCAATCAGTGCATGTAAATTTAAAGCCTAGTATATTATGCACTTTCTATTAAGTACTGGATACTCAGTATTCCTGCCATAGTAGTTTACAACCTAGTAAGAACATAAGCACTTATTAAACTTGTCTTTATTTCATGCTTTTGTCTTAATCATATCTGTTTTGTTCACCACTATATTCTTAATCACCAATATACTGCTTGGCACATAGTATATGCTGAAAATATTTATCAGATGCATGAATATATAAATTAGGGATCTGATTTTGTATTTGTTTGTTGTCTTTCCAAATGGATAGCAGTATTTAATGACAAGTTTTAAAAATAAAAATCTGAACTTACTTATATAACTTCCAACTTTATTATAGGTTACATTTTACTTATATCTAGTCCATTTCTGCAACTTCTATTCCATTTCCTTGAATAAGTTGCTAGTTTCTGGTAACTTATTTAATTTATTTAATTATTTAATTTAAATTTATTTAAATTATTTACTTAAATTATTAATTTAATTTATAAATTTAATTTAATTATTAATTAAATTTATAAATTATTTATTTAATTTATTTACTTATTTAATTTAAAATATTTCTATTTTTACATTTTTTCTTCTCTTCGTATCTCATATACATTGCTTCCTCTTATTACGCAACATTTAAAGAATTTGTTTCTGGCTATTATCTGGTATATATATTTTTGAGGGACACTTTGAAAATCCAACTTACTATTTCCAAACTTTGTTTTTACAATTTTGCTTGAGATTGCACTGATTTTATATACTGTTATAGGGGAAATTAAAATTTTTGTAGTATTGAGCTACCCTATCCCAAAACAAGGTATATTTGCTCCTATTTTACTGTTCATTCATACATAAGCAAATATTTTCCATGATAATAAATAGGGAAATTAAGTCAACATTAGTCCACCTGCACTGTTTTAGCATCTCAGACTGACATGTGACTCACATATGACACCAACAGAGTGATTTCCCATACTTCATTTTCCATCATTCATTCCAGGCAATGATGTCATGAGTAAACCAGAAAAGGCAAATGGTATATCTAACTTTTATGATTAGTCAACACTCACTTGGCCATAACTGAAGGGAAAAGTAACAGATCAGTATTATCCAGAAGCTTTCTCTGACCTGCAGATTTAATTAACTACTTCACGTATAACAAATTCTCTACTTTATCGACTTGTCTTTGTGTGTGTTCACAGCAGAAATGCATCTGAAATCCTGAGAGATCTCCCAAGATAAAACTAATTGAGACAGATGTGACTCTAAAATTGATTTCTAATTATCTTATTTGTGTATAGCTTTTTTTGTCATTACAGTGACACTTTAATAATGAAAGTACTTTCTCTCAGTCTCTCACATACACATGCGTGCTCACAAACGCACACACATACTGCCTTCCAGTTCTTTCTGGCTTGAAATATTTCTCCTGAATTAGGTTCATTCATTAATGGAATGGTTTATTCATTGTGATAAGTATAGCATTCTAATGTAAGATGTTTTAATAGAGAAAAGTGAGAGGAATATGGGAAATTTCTACTGTCTTCTCAACTTTTCTGCAAATCTAAAGCTATTCTAAATTTCAAAAAGTTATTAGAAATGTCTTGGCATTAAGTATTTAGCTTAGTAAACCTATTAATATAAGGAATGTAAATAATAATATTTTTAATGGCAAACTGCTTGCATTCCTAAAGGTATACAAATGTGGTCATGCTATATTATTAATTGAACATACTGCTAAATATTATTTGCTAATGTTTTTGATTCCATATTTAAATATGAACTTAATTTATAACTTTCTTGTGAATGACATTTGCATGTGGATACTCTCTTGTAAAAAAAATGGGGACACTGTATTTTTTCATCTAGCTCTAATAATTTAAATTGTATAATTATGTATCCATTGAAGGTTTGTAAGTATTCACCTACAGAATAACCTAGGCATAACATTTTATCATCTTGTTATTTGGGGAAGGAGTATCAGATTATAATTTACTGACATTTAAAAATTTCCTTTTGTGATTTAGTCTTCTTAGATTACATATATTTTTAATCATTTTGCTAACGTATTTATGAAATTTTTTATTTATTTCAATTATTATTTAAAATAATTAATAATATTTATTAACACAGGGCTGTACAAAACATTCTCATATTGCCGTATTTTCTATCACTTATTTTCTAATTACTTTCTCATATTTCACATTACTAATTTTATTTTAGTTTTATCCATCTCTGGCTCTATTTGTTCATTTGTATAGACTAGTGATTTTTCCCTTTAATGGTTTGTTTTATTTGTAAATATTATACAGCATTCATCGAATTTGCTTTTCATCCCTTTTGGATTCATATATTCATCTGAAAATAGAGCGTTACATCTATATTTTGCCACACTATTTTAGACCTTGAGGAGAAATGACCCAGCATGGGCCCTATCTTCATGGAGCCAATAGTCAAAATACAAGAGATATATCAATCACATAAGCAAGCAAAAAGTAAGTATAGATTGTGATAAATCCTTTGTAGGAAATATCAAGGATTATATAACATAATCATTTAATCTAGTTAGAACAAATGGAGGGGATAGGGTAAAAAATATTTCTCTGAGGAATAATTTTTCAATATTACAGAAATTTTATTTCTGACCATGTGTCTAGAATAAAGAAGTAGCTTCTTTTTTTCACTGTTTGGAGATGTATACATGCATATTTTAGAGTATATTACTTTGATAAAAATTAAAAATAATAATATATATCTGCAATCAATCTCTTCTGAGGTTTTAAGTTTCTAGTGCCGATGGTAATATATTGCTGTAGATATTATTCCATTTTTTTAACCTGATAAATTCATTATTTAACTAATATATGGTAAAAATAAATTAATTCCACAGGCACCTTCAATGGGTATATTAGATGCATTTAACCTCAAAAACTTGTCTTTAGAGCTTCCCTGGTGGCGCAGTGGTTGGGAGTCCGCCTGCTGATGCAGGGGACACGGGTTTGTGCCCCAGTCCGGGAGGATCCCGCATGCCGCGGAGCGGCTGGGCCCGTGAGCCATGGCCGCTGAGCCTGTGCATCCAGAACCTGTGCTCCGCAACGGGAGAGGCCACAACAGTGAGAGGACCGCGTACAGCAGAAAAAAACAAAACAAAAAAAACTTGTCTTTAAATTACAATTAAAATAGATCAAAGTAATGCATATATATTAGATCATGAATGTGTATATATATGTGTATATAGTCATAATCTAAATATATACACACACCACAACAGAATACAAATAGTCTTTTTTAAGCCTGACAACAAAATGTATTGTCAACAAAACCTGCATTTAGAAATTTATTGTCTCCTCTGGTTTTCACTTCAGAGAGCTCCAAAGATCAAATGAGTATTTCAATATTAATTAACCTAGTCTAGATTTTAAAACTTCTTTGTCCTATTAAGGAAGTCAGGGTGAAGACTTGGAACTGATATACTTTTCTCTGAAATACTTACCAATGTATAAGGCATTTTAATTACATGTATTTTTTTGTTGTTTTCACTTTATGACTCATATCAAATTTCACTAGAAGCATTAATTTTTCTTCATCATTATGAACAACTATAAATGTTACTGAAAATGTCATAGTGCATTTACTATATAACATAACTGTTGTTATTTAACTTCTACGTATTTAACTAAAATAATCTAATGAGGAACCGAATCTGTTTTGTTAACTGTATGTATTATTAATTGTTATTATTATAGTCATTATTATAAGGAAGCCATGGCTATATTACCATTCATAATTGATTGCACATTAAAATATTCAAGTGAAATAGCCTTATAAGCATTTTCTCCTGGCACAATATGTGCAAAGAAGGATGCAAATTATGTGGTTAGTGTTTTTGCCAATTCCCTTTAGCAAAGCAAGCAGCTTGTCTCCCTCTTATGTAATGACCGTTTTTAAGTGTGTGTTATTAAATTGAGTAATGTTAAATGAATAACCATTATAAGTTTAAAATTTTTTCATTTCCTTATAGCTATAAAATTTAAGCTGTGTTATTTAAGTACCAAATTTAGGCCAACTTAAAAAAAATCCAAGGTTTGTCACTGGATAAAATGTAAAAATTAATAATATATTAAAATGAACAAAATCTAGAATTCTATATGTCAAAAGATATTTTATCTTAATTGGTGATATTTTATCTACACATTTTCTAATATATTTATGTTTCATTGTTCTTTCAAATGTATATTTCTTATTATGATGACATAAACTAATATGATAACAAAAGTAAAACAATGAGAACATCAGCAAAACTCCGCCGAAGGAAGGTCACCTGATGAAGTGATGTACCAGACTCTAGCTGGAACAGGATATCCTCTTTCATTTTTTTTCCAATAAATAATACTTTATTATTTTACTTTATGTCATATGCTTTTGCTGAAAATATCTAGATGAAATCCAAAAATTACTGACTTCAAGAAACTAATGAAAATAAAGTCATATAATGCAGAATGATTAGGAAAGCATCAAGCATACAAAGAAGAAAGGCTGTGTGAATAGTGAAGGCTTAATTTCCACAAGTCACAAGAGGTGACTTCTAAACTGAAGTTTTATAGCAGAGGCAATAACTAGATAAAGCAAAGAGTGAGGTTAATCACTAAGGTCGGTCCAGGAGGAGTGATAGCCCAGAGACATGAGAGGTTTACGCATGCATTTGCTTTTCTTCAATCAGTTTCGCATGGTGGCAACATGAATTTTGAGGATAAATCATTCATATTAGAGATCAAAGAGTTTGCTCATTAGTCTATAAATGATCTTATATACTATGTTTAGGAGGTTAGATAAATTAGAGAATAAAGATTTCATGAAGAAATATGAGAAGAGTTACACAACACAGTTTGAGTTGTATAAAGAACATTTGAGCAACAATATGACAAACAGATTCTGAGGCTTTGAGATTAATAAGAGGAAATTATTGCAAAATGATTATTTTATAGGAGACCAAAGGGATTGGAAACAGTAAGGTAGTAGAATTGGTAACTTGGTTGAATTTGAATATTAAAGGTAAAGGAGATAAGGAGTCAAGGAGGAATCCAAGGTTGTGGTTTGACTGCCAGAGGATGTAAAATAGGAGAACATATAATCAGAAATAAAATATGACAAATTCTCATTCCCATACTTTGAGCTGGTGATACCTACACAGGTTACTATGTCAAAGAGGAAGCAGTTTTCACGGGTCTGGAACTTAAGAAAGAAGTTTGGGTTGGAGAGAGAGATTATATAATCATGAGCACATAGGTGATATTTAGATATGAGCACGTAGCACAAAACAAGATGACTGAAGGGAAACCCTGGTGAATCCCATCATTCAAATGTCAAATGAAGGAAAATAGGTTCACAATGGAGCGGGATAAGGAACAGCAAATAGTTTAGGGGTTAAAAACGGTGTCACAAAAGTCAAGACTACAATTTTTGAAACAGATGGGAGTTGTAAATGGTGCCAAAAATTCAGGAGAGAGTGCATATATTAATTCCAAGAATTGTCTGCTGCATTGGCCACCAGGAGATTACTGATAACCCCAAATTGTTTTGTAATGAAGCCATGGTTATTAATGAATAGTTATGTGGGCTTAGTATCGAATTGCAGGTGATGAAATAAATGTATTGTTAAGATTCTCTTCTGAAAAGCTCAGCTAAGAAGGGAAGGTGAGAGATGAGGTACTGAAGTAATGTTTCCCAACTTTTTCACATCACAACATTCAATAAAAGTGATACTATTTGCATGGCACACCACAGAAAACTGTGGGGGAATTTAAGAAGACATCCTCTAAATGTGGGAATTTAGGGACATATGTAGGGAGCTTGTTAAAAAATATCAATCATGTTTTCTTTACATCATACAATTATCTTAAGAACAATAAAATATAACTTATTAGGAAAAGTACTGAAAACTGTACTTGGGTCAAATGTACCAATGAAATCATTTCAGTATTTAATTTTAAGAAGTGAAAAATGTGAGACTGCTTACACAAACATATTTTTAGCACTGTATTTTCTTCTTAAATGAGTAAATTCAATTCCTGATGAAGAAATGTAGATCATGAACTTGAAATTATTTACCTTGCCTTTCCACACAGACCTGCTGCTACCTTGGACCACAGATTTTTATTGACAGCTGGAATATAAATTTTCTAGCAGCTCCATGGCTGGGGCTCTTGTCTATCATCAATAGTAGTGCTCTTTGCAGCTGGCTGCAAAGGTTAAGTTTCCAAACTTCATCGTCTTTCCTTGATCACTTTGGCACGATTTCTCCTGGATGTCATCATGCATACCATAGAGCATGTTTACAGAACCTGATGAGTCTTATGAAACCCAAGTAAAATGGTTTATTGCTAAAGGCATCTAGCCCGGGATATCCAAACTACTCGAAGTTCCTCCAGGTTACCCACTAGACTTTGGAGATAACTATTTCCAGTTGTATCTTAAATTTAATTGCAGCAGTCCAACTGGAATGTCCTTTCTAAAGGGGGACATAGAGTTGAGTATTTTTTGTTTTGTTTTAAATTAGAAAAATTTAAGAATATATGCAGGACATTATGTAATTTAGAAGGAAGATGGAAGTATTAACCACTGATAAAATTGGAGGGCAGGTGGGAAGGATCAGAGAGAATAGAAATTTGTTTGGTAGGTAGAAGAGAATAACTTAAGTGAAGCTCCAATTAATTGACTGGTGTGTTTGCTTGTTTTTTGTTTGTTTTTGATGAAGTGGTGATGCATTTGAGAATGATAGAGTGATGGTATGATAGAAGAATTGAGGAGAGAGTATTAAATACTTGGAATGACTTTTCGGAACATGGTATGGATAACTGAGGAGTGTTATATTAAGAAGTGCTAAGTGATGATGCAGGTTAGGAAAAATGAATTCCATGTATCACTTCATTGGACTGTGCCTGTGTTTGGGAGAGGGTGGTGGAGGTGAGTTTTAGTAGGTATAATGTGGGTGTGTGGGTGTGTTTATGTATTTCTTCAGTAGGATTTCCCATAGAAGTTAATTTCCATATGGTAGATCTTTAGGAGGCTTGGAGTTTGTTTGGGGAGATATGTTTACTGAATAGAGAGAGAAAGAGCAATGATAATACAGAGAGAGGGTTGAAAAGTGTGATCTAGGCCACTTTGGGAAAGAAAAAGGTTAAGGAGAGACATTAGGAGAAAAAGAGGTGATGAGATTTGGAGATACTGATGATGTCAAACTATGAGAATAAGGAGGTTAGAAAATAATTGTCCTTGTATTCAGAAATTGGAATATTGTTAAGTTTTCAGAATATATATGACAAACATTAAAGCCTCTAAAGGAAAAATAATTAAAGACTCAAGAAAAAAAGATTTTACCCTTATTTTATGCTATTTAATTTTACTATTTTTTTGTATAGGCTACATCTAACACTAAGATGCTGAATAAATACAATCCTCTTCTGTTTCAAAAGGAGAGAAGTGACTATTGATAAACAATTACAATAACGGCCACAACCAAGCCTCTCAAGATCAACGCCACGAAGCAAGCCTTTCTTTGCTGCCCGGAGAGGGGTCATATATCATTGTTCTGGGTTCCCATCAAGACTAAAAGGGAAACTTTCATAATGTCCCGAGCCCTTGATGTCATGCAAGTGAAGGATGATGTCCTCAAATTTCTTGTAGCAGGAACCTGCTTTGCTGGCATCAGCCTGAACTTCCAAATAGAACAGAACATTTACAAAAGGAAAAGTGATGGTGGTACCTTTAAATCAGAAGAGAACCTGGGGGAAACTCCTGCTGGCAGGTCGCCCCGTTGTTACCGTTGGAAATCCTCTAGAAGGACCATCCAGCGAGCTGTGCTGAAGTCTGCTGCTGCCACGGACTCCACTCGTACCTACTGCTGGTCACCTCGCTCCTGAAACCTCACTCAGCAGAACCGGGCAGCCTTTAAGGAGCCGTGAATTCCGGGGGTGATGGACCCCGAGGCTGACCACCGGCATGCGAGGCATTTTCTGTGAACCTGCCTATAGTTCTCTGGTAACACAGACTCTCCTTTGTGCTGTGTGGACACTGCCCCCAGGGCTAGCTCGAAGGAGCGCTCTCGACCGAGGTGGAGTGCCTAGGAGTTCTGCGCATGCGTGACGCCCCTCTCCCATGAGCACCCGCTGGAGGTCACGCCTCAGCACTCCTCCTATGAAGACGCTGCGGAGGTCGTAAAGGAAGAGCTGGCTGCCGTCATGAAGGTCCTAGCTATAGCTCCTGAGTTTACCGCTACCTAACCTGAGGTCGAGACTGGTCTGAAGGCGGCAGGCGCCATCTGTGCCTTTTCAGGGGTTGCCTTCTGAGACTGGAGCCTTCAGCCGGCCCTGAAGACGGGTCCGCAGCTTCCACTACTCAGGCCTCCGATAGGTAGGAATGACCACTGAGTGGTGTTTTTATTTTTAATTGAGGTATAATTGGCATATAACATTATACTAGTTTCAGGTGTATAACGTTATGATTGGATATTTATATGCATTATGTTATGGTTACCACAGTTAAGTCTAGTTCATATCCATCACCATACATAGTTACAATTCTTTTTTTCTTGTGAACTTTTAAGATCTACTCTCCTAGCAACTTTCAACTATGTAATACAGTATTATTAACTGTAGTCACCATGCTGCACATTACATCCCCAGGATTAATTTTACAGCTGGAATTCTGTATCTTCTGACCCACCTCACCTTTTACTCACCCCCTCTTCCCTTTGGCAGCCACCAGTCTGTTCTCTGTATCTAAGTTATTTGTTTGTTTTTTTCACTTAGCATAATTCCCTCAAGGTCCATCCATGTTGTTGCAGATGGAAAGATTTCATTCTTTTTTATGGCTGAATAATATTCATATATATGTGTATGTGTGTGTGCGTGTGCGTGTGTGTGTATTAGATTTTCCTTAACCGTTCAACTATAGATGGCCACTTAGGTGTTTCCATATCTTGGCTATTACAAATAACGCTGCAAAGAACATGGGGGTGCATATATCTTTTTGAGATAGTGTTTTTGTTTTCTTTGAATAAATACCCATAAGTGGAATTGCTGTATCATCTGGTAGTTATTTTTTTAATTTCTTGAAGAATCTCCATACTGTTTTCCATAGTGGCTGTACCAATTTACATTCCCACCAACAGTTCACAAGAGTTCCCTTTTCTCCACATCCTCACCAATATTTGTTATGTATTGTCTTTTTGATAATAGCCATTCCAATAGGTGTGAAGTGATATTTCATTGTGGTTTTGATTTGCATTTCCCTAATGATGAGTGATGCTGAACATCTTTTCATGTACCTGTTGGCCATCTGTATGTCTTCTTTGTAAAAATGTTATTCAAATCTTTTGCCCCCTTTTTTTTTTTTTTTTTTTTTGCGGTACACGGGCTTCTTGCTGTTGTGGCCTCTCCCATTGTGGAGCACAGGCTCCGGACGCGCAGGCTCAGCGGCCATGGCTCACGGACCCAGCCGCTCCGCGGCATGTGGGATCTTCCCGGACCGGGGCACGAACCCATGTCCCCTGCATTGGCAGGCGGACTCTCAACCACTGCGCCACCAGGGAAGCCCCTTTTGCCCACTTCTTAAACTGAATTGTTTGTGGTTTTTTGCTATTGAGTTGTGTGACTTTTGTTATGTAATCATCATGGATACTGAAATTCTCAGGATGATATGAACTCTTTTAATAACAAAAAAAATTTAATCCCAGGCTCTTGTCATATTAACATTGTATCTTAAGCCTGATGGTTACATCAGCAACCCTGTCAAAAAAGAATTTGGTTTTAGATCTACCTGAAAGATGTCCTGCTTGAGATTCATGTCACTTTACCTCCAAATCTCTCATGGTCCTTCACTACATATATGTGTGATGGAGGCTCTGATTCATTACTCTTCAGGTTGGATAGGAAATAGTGAAGAAGTTTCACTCTTTGTTACAGGGAACCCTCCTCTTTTCCCAGTATTCCACTATGACTAAATTCCTAGGGGTTCAAAGTTTCACCTTCTGTTCTGGGCATTTTATAAATGTTCTCCTGGGTCACTGAAAAATATTTAGTCAACACAGGAAAACAGTGACATTGGCTGAGACAGATCTCAGGACAAGGACAGGCTTCACTAATGAGTGACATACAAACTTCTGTTGAGAATAGTCATACACAAGGCAAGAACATCTAGAACTAAGAAACCTTTGGCAAAGGTAAGCTACCCTGAGCTCAAGGATGGAGACTGGTGGTTTTTAGATATTGGCTACTACGATGCTCCCTGGTGAAAATCAATGCTTGCTAACGTGGAGCTCTGACTTCCTTCATGATTATCACACCATACAGCCTAGTACTTCCTTTGAGGACATTTTGAAGCCCATGGAATCTTCATCTAGCCTCAAGGCAGAGAAAGATGACCTGGATCTATTGTAAAATATTGTCCGTTTTGTACTTGGACCACAGCTTTGAAATTTGGAAACCAAAAAAAAGACTAAAAAATGTATGCTTTTTGACCTCTAGCTCTAGTCTGATAATCTTTGCCTAAAGTAGTATGTGGCATATACTGGCTTAAGGCTCAGAGCAAGGGTAAGTTAAAAAAATTAATAAAACACTCAGAAAGGACACATTGGTTAATATTAAATATTAAAAATATAATCTTACCATATGTATTGCAGGTAGGAAAAAGTTCATTAGGATTGTTCTGAGTTGATATAATAGAAAAGGATTCTTCTGAGATACTGTGTCTTGACTGATTAAGTCAAGTAGATAATGTAGAATCCTAAATCTCAAGGAGAAAACCTCTTTTTATCAGACTATAATAGTTTTTGGTTTTTGTGTCTGTTTCCTATTCTTGTAGGACCACTTTGGAGATGCCACATTCAATGTGTATGACTTGGTGCACAAGCAACTAAATAGGGATAGGATCAGCCTGATATTTGGATGCTGGAAAGACAAACTCTGTTTCATAGCATCAGGGAAGCTGTGAAGCACAGCTCTCAACATTTTATTTGTCCTGACACAGAGCATTTCTACAAAGAATACTGACAGAGATACGCAGACCCAAGAGTCTACGTAGAGAGAAAGGCCGGACTTTAGTCATTTTGTGTTCTGGAATCTAGTCTTAGCTCAGCTCACCCTATGTCTGGGCACTGTGGTTATTAGTTCCACAGCACATCCTTTACTGACCAGAGTCAGGGGTGGATTTTTCACTTTGAACAGAAAATACCATATGTAATATAGAAAATAGGTACATGTGCACAGAATGTGACAAGTGACAGACTTAAAACATATTATGGATTTAATTTGGGGTAGAGCGGTGACTGAGGACTGAAATTTAGAACACTGGAGAAATATGTGAAAATGTTGTAGTTGGTTGAATACTTCTTGCAGTTGCAATATAAATTGGTCTTTATGAAAACAGATCAAAACACACAATAGCATCCTTGTTTTTTGTTTATAAGCCAAAAATCTGGAATGGGTGCCAAATAATTATGTGAAATAGAATTGATCTTTCTGCTCCAAGATAAAGTTGGTGACAGCAAAACAGAGTGTGACTCATGAATGAGAGTGAGGGAAAAAAATAGGATCCAACGAAATGGAAAATTTGATCTCTCTGCACTGTGAAATACCATACTGCCGGAGCTATTGAGCACTTGAAATGTGCTCTAAGCGTATAAAACACACTAGTGTTTAAAAACTTTGTGTAAACAAAGTAAAATATGTTTTGCATTAGTTACCTTTTGAAATGATAGTATTTTGGAATTTTAGATATATTGGATTAAATAAAATATATCATTTAATATCACCATTATTTTTTTACTTTTTTAAAACTATGCTAATAGAATACTTAAACTTATATGTATATATATGGCTCTTGTTTGTGGTTCACATTATATTTCTCCTTTACAGCACTACTCTAGATTTTCCTAAATATCAGATTGAACAATATGGAATTTCATATCTTCCACTGAAAATCTCTAAAATAACTAAAAATTGGTTCCATTTTAAATTACGATCAAGTGGGTTATATCATGGTTTCTAGAGACATATGTCAATTCACTTTAGTTCTGGACCTAAACAGAAGCCAGTAAGCCAAGGATTGAAAGGACAAAAGAGCTATGAAGTCTGATAATTAGAGATGAAAACCACAAAGTCCATTATTAGGTTTCTGGTGTTGGTTACTAAAAAATAATTCCTAGTACTTAAAAGAAATCTAGCTGAGATTCTAAAGGAGGTGCCTTGTGGGAGAAACCTTAGAACCATCAAAAATCTGCCCCTGCTATAGTCTGAATGTTTGCATCCCCTCAAAATATACATGTTGAAATCCTAATGCCCAGGGTGATAGTATTAGGAAGTGGAATCTTTGGGGAATACTTGGATCATGAGTGTGGAGCCTTGAGAATAGGCTTATTGCTCTTATTAGACTGCATAGAGATCCCTCCGCCTTCCACCAAGTAGGAATGCAGGAAGAGGGCGCCAGCTACAAACACGGAAGAGGGTCTTCACCGGAACATGATCATGCTGGCAACTTGCTCTTGTATTTCCCAGTCTGCAGAACTATGAAAAATGAGTGTATGTTGTTTATGAGCTACCAGGATTTTGTTGCAGCAGCCAGAGCAGACTAAGACAGTCTCTAATATCTCTTCCTCATCAAAGGTAAACAAACATTCAAGAGATATAATCCCAGTAAACAAACCTGGAGACAGCTAAATTCACTGACCTAAGCACATACTATTCTATTGGGCAGGGAATGTTTTGTTTCGTTGTTGTTGTTCTTTTTCTCCAGACTTCAATGGAGATTATGCTATAGATTATTTTCCCCCCAACTTCATTCTTTTTCCAAAGGAGAGGTATTTTGTTTCACTCTGCCATTATGTTTGGGTGCATTGGGTAAGGTGAAGTTATCATTCATCCTCAGAATGACATGCCAATCAGAAATCACAACTTGCATCAAAACAGAAAGACTGTGTTAAAAAACTTGGAGCCTTATAAAAATGTGCCTGCCATTCTTTGGGAAAGGTTAGATATAATTTCCATTGCAGGTACAAACATTGTATTAGATTAGAAGTAAACATTATTGCAACTGAATATAACTTACATGTGAAATGGAATGAATACATATTGCGCAGTAAGAGTAAGATAAATTCAGCAGGTATATTTAGTTTTTTTTTATATATTGAAGTGAACTTTCACTTTTGATTCTTCTTGTAATATATGTCTTCCCTTTTCTTTGGGCAATTTATATTATAATCTATATGGTTATAGCTATCTATAAATCATGGTGCTTCCTTCCCAGGTACAAGCCTGCACCTAAGCATGTTTTCTTCTTCTATATCAGTTTGTGTAAGAGATTTATTTTTTAGTAGCATGTATTTATATGAATTTGTATGTCAGTATTTGGACTTTGCCTTTTCGTATAGGTACTCATAAAATCTTCTGTAGGAAAGGTAGGGAAAAATAGACAAAGGAAGAAAGGATAGAAAGGAGGAAATAAAAAAGGAGGGAAGGAAGGGAGGGAGAGAGATTTAATAAAGGTAGTTCTAGGAAAGACAATTTCTGAATTTATTTCTGTGGTTGCATAAATAATTTTTCCTTCACATATAATCTGATAGGTTCACAGGAGTCAATACTGGTGATACCTCATGACCCCATGACTCCATCAGGTCTGTCTCTTGGCTTCTTATCAGTAAAAGGTAAACCTCTCCCTATTTTTCCAATTCTTTGCTCAGATTTATTCAGTTATATGACTGTGTTTTTGTGTATGAAAAATCTGATTGCATATAAAAACTATGCTATAACTGATTTAAAGTTTGTTTTGGTATATTTCTTAGGCATGTCAATACTTACGTTCCGGTAAATGTTTTATTTCACTTTTGCTTAATGCATTCATCATATTCTTCTGTTATTTAGGTTACCTCAATGTGTAATGACAGTCTTCCAATGTGTGAAAATTATCTCACACAATGTATCTGATTATACTAGTTCTAAATCTAAGGCCTTGTGGCAATTTACATTTGTGAACTGAATTTTCCAATTCAAATGACAGCTGTGTTTCAAAGTACTAACATATATTCCTCTGGTACAAAATAATGACAGTTATTTTCAAGTGCAAGTTACGACCACATTGGCTGTGGGAGCTGACTGTCAATAAGTTGATTTATTCCTCTTGCACTGCAGGATTGGAATTGGAATGTCTAGAGAATCCATGTGCACCAAAATTGAGTGAATGAGAAATATATGAGAGAGAATCATAATAGGGTTTTTAGATACAAAGAAAAAAATGAAAAATTAGAGTATCTGGAGATACACTACAATAGTTGGCTTATAATGAAGGAAATTTCACTTTTCAATTTTCTTCACAGTCTTAGTTTTATATCATATGAAATCAATGTAAAATAAGTGTTCTAAAACAATGCCTAGCACATGGTAACTACCAAACAGATGTTAGTCGTTAGTAAGCATAAAGTAAAACTCACCTGCTTTGTTCAATTCTTAAATCTCAATGCAAATAATTTTATGTCAGTGATTAATTATTAAGATTTTCTGAAAGGAAATATGTTTCATCATATCTTGAATAGGCTCAGCTTCAAGGTATGCTGAGAATTGACCTGCTTGTTGGTAAAGCAAAGGGCATTAATCTGGACCTGAGCATGGTCTAGACAAAGCTGATGCAAGCAATGTTTAGCAGCATACCATCACCAAATAAAAAGATGAGCTCAGGCAAAAATTTTCCAATGAAGAAAACTAAATGGTGGATGGATGTATTCCTTAAGATAACCCTAGTTGCTATAACAGACAGAACCTTAACATCACAGAGTCTAGTGTTTTCACTGGAAACATTTTGTCACAGTGTTTTCCACTGGAAACTGTTTTCACCACAAACAGTTTGCTGCACAACTAGTCAGCCACCAGGCAATATTGCCTTAAAAATAAAATAAGTAATTGAGAGTTTGGCTTGACAGTTTGGTTTCAATTGGTTGACACTGGTTTCATTTCTTTGTTGATGAAATATTCCCATTTTTGCATTATATAAATCTTAGTGGTCTATACAGTGATGAGTAGACATGCATTCTTGAAATAGTGCATGATAACAACTATGTATATCAATTTGTTAGAAGGTAAGGTGATAAGAAAACTTACTGGAAGTATGAAATTAGAGAGTGTAAAGCCAGATTGCACACTGTACTAGAAAATGATAACATATCAGTTTGCAAATCCTCTGGTGATTACAGTCATTCCCTTCCACCCATCAAAACCAAAAGCTGACCAAGCTATGGCAAATATAAAATTCATAACAGGGTTTCCCTGGTGGCGCAGTGGTTGAGAGTCCGCCTGCTGATGCAGGGGACGCGGGTTCGTGCCCTGGTCCGGGCGGATCCCAGGTGCCGCAGAGCAGCTGGGCCCGCGAGCCATGGCCGCTGAGCCTGCGTGTCCGGAGCCTGTGTTCCGTGGTGGGAGAGGCCGCAGCAGTGAGAGGCCCGCGTACCGCAAAAAAAAAAAAAAAATTCACAACAGTCTTTGAGAGCATTCATTATTAATTCCTTAGCTAATTTCGATAACAATAGTTTGCTCTCCAGTGCTGTCTTTACCAAATCTATCACTCAATATTAGCAGCTGGAGGCAAAAGAGGAATTAAGCTCCTTCTATTCCCAACAAAGAAACAGTTAAGTGATTCCTGAAGAGTATAAGTTTCTTGAAAATGATGAAAATCTTTTGCTGTTTGATAGCGGAGAATGTGATGTAGACAGAATTTTGGTATTTGGCACAGAATCTGGCTATCACTGGATATGTGACAGTATGCCTAGAACACACAGCAGTGTAGAAGACTTTCACTGCACAATACAAAGCTCAGTTACAGATATGCATCCTAGTGTCTTAATGAAGAAAGGAATTTTAGCACAAAGGAAAAAGTGCAACACCGAATGAGGAGGGGAAACAAAAAGCAAAAAAAAAAAAAAAAAATGTATAATATTATGAAGGAAAGTTTCTAAAGATAAGTGCTTAGTTACAATCCACAGAATAAAATCAGTTATTTGGGCATTATTGCCATGATTCTGAAACCGAGAAGGACACTGTGGGGCTCCTGGGCATTGAAGCCTTTTTGTCCCCCATTTCTTGTACCCAGGACTCCAGCCTCCATGACCTTTCCTGAGTTCCAAAGGGCAGATGTGAACAGTAGCTAATCAAGGGAGGAGTAGCCAAAAAACCACCTGAGGCAAGATTAAATGGACCAGAGAAAGTCATCAAAATTAGGAGACCCTGCACACATCCTAATCTTGTCAGCAACCTCACCCTTGAACTATTCTGTAAATTTCCTCATCACATCCTCCCGGGTTGGGACGTATAGTTTTTGAGGGCAGGAGCTCAGTGTGTCCCCCTTTGCCTGGCAAAGCAATAGAGCTATTCTTTTCTACTTCACCCAAAACTCTGTCTCCAAGATTCAATTTGGCACAAATTCTACACACATTTTAAATGTGTTCAAATACTTCTTGCATTTTCATTTTCTACAATAAAAATCTTTAAAAATTTTAAATTAATCTTTCCTGTTTCTGTACGTCCTTTCCAATGTACCTCTTTTATTTTCATTATTTTATCTTTTAGGGCAAAATTATCTTACAATTAGCTGTGTGGCAAAACTGCTTGCAGAGAAACTGCTTATGGCAAAGAATCTTACGGCAAAAATACCTAGAACTGAAATCACAATAATGTAAAATGACAGGCTTGACATTTCTTACTTAAAATCCAGAGTTACTGTGTGTGTTGACATCTAGCCAGTGCATGTGGAAGAGAGTGGTCACTACATAGGAATTTTTCTGTACCCAGACTACACAGATGTATATCACATACACCCATATCCATTGACTAGAACTATATTACCTGCCGTAGTAATTTGGGAAATATCAACTAGCTATAGATTTAAAAGGAAAGGGAAATGGTGTGGAGTTTGCCAGTCTTGGCCAAAGGGCTTTAGGAAGCACTTATATTCAGAATTAATCCAGAAGCACTATCTTCATTCTAGATGGTCCTAATACTTTGGAATATATTCAAAAAGAAAAGAATGTGCAGGTCATAGGTAGAAAGGTTATAGCCAGATAAAAAGTGATTCAGAGGAGATCCCATAAGTGGATTACCTTAAGAAAAAAATTAAAAATCAAGAAACAAAGACTGAAACCTATTCCTGTGGATTAGGAAAATAATGCAGAAGTGTGAACAAGAATTTGGCTTCATGGCAAGGAGTTCTCAGTTCATATCTCAAATCAGATATTGGGCTTCAGTGAATAACAAAAATGTCATATTCCACTAACTAGTGAGTGCTTGAAGCAGAATATTCAGTGACTGGGCAGGACTGACTCTGAATCTGAAAGTGTCTTATTGCCTGCAGCTGAGCAAGGTCAGATGTCATGCTACAGCAAAACAGGTACCAGCTTCTGCTGACTTAAAGATGCACTAACGTATTCAGTTAGGACAGCACGCCAACAATGAAATTCACGTTTTATTCATTGGTAGCTCAGTAGCTAAACTCAAATTATATTTTGTTCTAAATATCTTGCATTTGTCTTATGAGCACAGGTTATAGTTTAAATTTTACATTAAAATATCACATTTTAATATACTAACTTCATACTGTAAATTCATAAAACTTATTTTAATTAAAAACTTGGTTAGAAAAGTATATAAATAATAATTTTTAGGCTTAGTCATTTTCACATATAAAATGAGGAGAATTAAAACCAATCATTTGTTTTGGATTTGCTATTTAATTAGTTTAATAATTTAAAGTTTAAGGAATTAGCAATGCTATAAAATACAAATTATTATTCTTTTTATAAGAAAATATAGTTTAAATGGTTCTGAAGATCACCTTTAAAAGAATTCATAATATCTAAGGGAACAACATATTTTAGTTATATCTATTTAAAGATGACTTAAATAGGTGGGAAAGAGTTGGCCCATTTGCTTCATAGGAGCTTATTAATGTAGCTGTTCCACCTAACATGAGGTCAAATATACTGTCCTGGCCACACACATATTATCAGGAAAAACTACAGGTGAATTAAAGATCACCAAGTTTTGCTGTTACGTGCAATTTAGTGCACATCACGTTGATGCTGAAAACTCAGCCTCTGCAAATTGGTGCTGAAAACTCAGCCTCAGTGCCAAAGTGAACTTCGGAGATAGAGTTGTGGGTGAAGTAGAAAAGAATAGTTTTATTGTATTTCCAGGAAAAGGGGGGCACAGCAGGCTCATGCCTCTCAAAACTGTGTGTCCCAACATGGGAGGATTTGGTGAGGAGTTTTATAGCAATGGGTCAAGGGTGGGGTTGCTGATAAGGATCAGGGTGTGTGCAGGGCCTGTGCTCCTTTAATCTGGCCTCAGGTAGTCTCCTGATGAGCTTCTGGAGGTCCTCAAACTGTGATCTTCTCTGCAATGAAGAATGCTAACATCTTCCATTTGTTGGGGCTTTTAGTTCTGTAAAGAGCTCAAAGATATTGTTACCTGTATCCCTTCAGGTGAAACCAGGACCCTGCCCCAAGGCTGCACTGTTGTTTCTTGGCTGCTCCTCCCTTGTCTCTGCAGCTATCCCTTCCCTGATTAGTAACTGTTTGAACCTGCCCTTTGAACTCAGGGAAGGTCACGAGGCTGGAGTCTTTTCCCTACAAACAAGAAACTGGGCACCGAAAAGCTTCCATGCCCTGGAGCCCCGCAGGGTCCTGCTCGGTTTCAGTGCCACAGAATTTATGTCAACATATCATTTTCTCAATATTAGTGTATATGTATATTTATCTGGCATTATAAAGTAGGCCTACAGAGGCAGAGGAAATACAATTTAGCAAACCAGTCAAGATAATATCCTAATTATTGAATTATTTACAAATTAAATTTATTTAGCACCTGGTATGTTTAAGTCAACACAAAGAAAGATGAGGATGAAGTTCTTACTAAGAATTTACTTCAAACAATAAACATTTCAAATGGGTGGTTTAAATGCTTTCCCCATGAATGTAAATCATAGGAAAATTATTAGAAACAAGAGGATATACATGGCCTTACCCAGGGAGCTAAATTAGACCACCATTTGCTAAAATTCTAGTACAAGGGAAAAAGGCAAATGAAATAATATCCACATACACTAAACTACACACACACACACACACACACACACACACACATCCCACAAAAACATAAAATGCAAGCAGACAAGCAAAATTAGGCATTATTTCAAGAGACGCACTAGACAACAATATTATACTGTAACAGATGCCAGAGATAGTGATATGAATAAGGCAAGCACATTCCTGCCCAGAAAGGTATTTGCCATCTGTAAGAAAAACAAATAACTTAAGCACAATAAGCATAATAAAAAGAGAGATGCAGAGAGACATGCAGCAAGTAAATGAGTGAATGAGCCTGGTCTGGAGCAGCAGCATTTAGATGAGACGTAAAAGACTAATAGGAATTAGGTAACATAATGAAGGAGAAGAAAGAGAGCAAACGTAGTGTCGTGAAGGTTCTAAAGCAGGACAGAGCATAATCTTCAAAAACCAAACGTAGTTTCATATTGCTAAAGTGAAAACAGCTTGAGGAATTGCAGCTACAGATAAGACCAGGCATCAACAAATGTACAAAATCATGCAGGGTATTATGGATCGTTGTAAAGAGTCTGAACACCATCCTAAGGATCATATGAAACAAAACACATTTAAGTAATAGAGTTCAATGATATAATTTGATTTTTAAAATGATGTCCCTCTAGTTTTAATGTGAAACTGTTGACATTGGTTAATAGTTGAGTTGAGAGACCAGAAAGAAACTTACTTCAATAGTCTAGGTAAAAAGGATGGTTTTGAAACGGACTGCAGTAGTGACAGTGGGAATAGAGAGAATGAAAGAAGCAAGTGACATACATGTAGAGTTGGACTGATCAAGTTTAGAGACTGATTGACTACTTGGATTTAGAAAGAATTAGATTTTGAAAAATGTGGCGGCTTTTTTTTTCTTTTTGGAATAAAGATGGTTAGTTGTACTGTGCACTGAGATAGGGAAGAGTAAGAACTGGGCAAATTTGGGAAAGGACGTTTATATCGTTTATGAATCTGGTAAATATGAGATGCTCAACGGCGACCCAAGTTGAGATGCCTGGATGCAAGTCACGTATGTAAATCTGAGGGTGAAAAGGGTGGTCAAGACTAGAGACAACTGGGGTCACAGGAGTCAAAACAGTCACCTGAAGATGACATATAAAGTGAGAAGAGAATATACACATAAGAGATTACTGAAGAACTCCAATGAATAATGGCTGGATAGAAAGGGAAGCCTGCAGAGAAAAATTAAAGGGCATTGCCCAAAGATGATGAAGAAATTCAGGAAACTCTATTGTAATCTTACCCAGTAGAATTCACTTAAGGGAGAAGTAAGAAAAGATCAATGCAATTTATTTGTAGTTTGTTTACTTGGTGGTAGAAAGTTAAAGGGGTTCTGTTCTAATGCCTTCTTCCTGACTTTATTTTCCTTAATATTAACTAGATAAGGAGATCATCAGCCAAGATTGGAGAGAAAATAAGGATGTCAGATGTTTGGTTAGGAGTGTAGGAAGTTCAAAATAGCATAGGGAAATAATGAACTCGTTTACAAAACAGAGGCTCACAGACATAGAAAACAAGCTTATGGTTACCAAAGGGCAAAGCGCTGGGGGAAGGATAAATTAGGAGTTTGGGATTAACATATGCACACTACTATATGTAAAATAGATAACCCACAAGGACCTACTGTATAGCACAGGGAACTATACTCAATATCTTGTAATAATCTATAAGGGAAAAGAATCTGAAAAAGAATATAGATATATATGTATAACCGAATCACTTTGCTGTACACCTGAAACTAACACAACATTGTAAATCAACTATACTTCAATTAACAAAAAAAAAGGATCAGGAAAACCAGGAATACTGATCTAGGATTAGAGTTTTGCTTTGTAGGAGTAGTAAAAAGATATAGGGCTAAGGACATTTAGTAGGTCATCAAAGGATATGTTCAGGCTGACTGTGGATCCTTAGCTGAATGAGATCAGAAGAACAATGCATTAACTTGGAAGTTCAGTTCACATGGGGATAGTTAAGTATGGAAGCAGGTGGGATGGCAGGGTCTGCTCAGACAGTGTGACAGCTGCCTTAGAGATATCAGAGCTTAGACAGTATTGATCAGTGGTAAATTCTGGGGTGTGACCATGGGGATGGCAACAAATAAAGAGTGCAGAAGAGGACTTTTGACTTTGAATCTTAATCACAGAATCTTGACTAGAGAGCTGAGAGGACAGATTGTTATATGACTGGTCAGCATAGAGAGACTATGAGTCAAGAACCAGATATCAATGAATGAAAATGTGTGTTTGGTCAATTTATAGAATATAGCAATGAGGAGTGGTAGAGAGCACTATAGAAAAAATGAACTAAAACGACGAGTAGTGTTTTAAATAGTGAGATAATTATTGTCTGGAGGTAAAATTGATGAGTTAAAAAGATGCTAAGTTTACTTCCCTTCATATAGAGGATCAGTAAGAATAAATATTTTATATCTAAACGAACTGCAAAAGATAATGTCACCTTATAGCTGGGCCACATTTTTAATTAAGACATGAAATATGGGGAATATTCAGTAAGTTATTTCAGATATAGGAAAGTTTTTGTTCATGAAGTAAGAATTCTGGGACTCATAATGAACTGAAAGTGATGCCAGAATTTGGAGTTTTGTACAAGAGAAATGAAAGGGAGAACCTCCTATAAAGATTTTCTATTATGGGTGTTTATTCAGGAAAAACCAAACTTTAGTTAATTTTGACATTTTATTGGAGGTAAGTGGTCAAATAGTTATCCTTCAAAGAATGAAACTGACATGTTTTCATGCACAAAAATTGTAGATTTCTATTTTTAGAGGGCATCCATTTTTCATGCAATTTATTCTCCCAACTACCATCCCAGATATCCTTATATATGGGGAGCAAATATTAATAAATATAAAGTATCAGGGCTTCCCTGGTGGCGCAGTGGTTGAGAGTCTGCCTGCTGATGGAGGGGACACGGGTTCGTGCCCCGGTCCGGGAGGATCCCGCATGCCGCGGAGCGGCTGGGCCCGTGGTCCATGGCCGCTGAGCCTGCGCGTCCGGAGCCTGTGCTCCGCAACGGGAGAGGCCGCAGCAGTGAGAGGCCTGCGTACTGCAGGAAAAAAAAAAAAAAAAAATAAAGTATCAAATAATTAGATTATAATATGAAAAAACAATCGAGGCCCCAAATATTTACTCCACAGAAAGACTTACATTTATGCTGTTCATCATTTGCATTTTGGTAAAAAAAATATGCTTTTCAAGATTTTTCAAATATCAAATTTTAGAAGGTTATAACTGTTTTTCTTTATTAATGTAGCAATAACATTTTTTGTTACCAGATATTTAATTGCTCATGTTTTACATGATTATGGAATTTACATTTGATTTCATTAAACCAACATCCTTATGTTAGAGTTAACATTATTTTTAACCACTGACAGTTTTCATATGAAATTATGTTGTTATTTTGGTAAATAATACTTTTATGTATTGGGTTGGCCAAAAGGTTTGTTCGTTTTTTTCTGTAAGATGGCTCTAGTAGCACTTAATTGTCTTTAACTTCATTCAAAACAATTTTGTTAGATTGTATGTGGCAGATGTCATATCAACATGCATTTAAAAAAAGACATTAAAATTGGTGATGATTTGTGTAGCCATCTTAGTATTGAAGATGGAAGAAAAAAAGCAACATTTTCAGCCTATTCTTTATTATTTCAAGACAGGTAAACACGCAACTGAATCGCAAAAAAAAGATTTGTGAGGTGTATGGAGAAGGTGTTGTCACTGATTGAACGTGTCAAAAGTGGTTTGCGAAGTTTCGTGCTGGAAATTTCTCTCTGGACAATGCTCCATGGTCGGGTAGACCAGTTGAAGTTGATAGCAATCAAACTGAGACCTTCATTGAGAACAATCAATGTTTTACCATGTGGGAGATAGCCAACATACTCAAAATATCCAAATCAAGCATTGAAAATCATTTGCACCAGCTTGGCTATGTGAATCTTTTTGATGTTTGGGTTCCACATAGGTTAAGCGAAGAAAACCTTCTTGACCATATTTCCACGTGTGATTCTCTACTGAAACGCAATGAAAACATTCCATTTTTAAAACAAATTGTGACAGATGATGAAAAGCGAATACTGTACAATAATGTGGAATGGAACAGATCGTGGAGCAAGTGAACATTCCATTTTAAAACAAATTGTGACAGGTGATGAACAGCGAATACTGTACAATAATGTGGAATGGAATAGATCGTGAAACAAGTGAAATGAACCACCACCAACCACACCAAAGGCCGGTCTTCATCCAAAGCAGGTGATGTTGTGTATATGGTGGGATTGGAAGGGAATCCTCTATTATGAGCTCCTTCTGGAAAAGCAAACAATTCCAACAAGTACTGCTCCCAATTAGACCAACTGAAAGCAGCACTTGATGAAAAGCATCCAGAATATGTCAACAGAAAACACATTAATCTTCCATCAGGATAACGCAAGACTGCATATAACTTACAACTTGGCTGGGAAGTTCTGATTCATCCACTGTATTCACCAGACATTGCACCTTTGGATTTCCATTGATTTCTGTCTTTACAAAATTCTCTTAATGGAAAAAAATTTCAATTCCCTGGAAGACTGTAAAAGGCACCTGGAACAGTTCTTTGCTCAAAAAGATAAAAAGTTTTGGGAAGATAGAATTATGAAGTTGCCTGAAAAAATGGCAAAAGGTCATGGAACAAAAGGGTGAATACGTTGTTCAATAAAGTTCTTGGTGAAAATGAAAAAATGTGTCCTTTATTTTTACTTAAAAACCAAAGGCACTTTTTGGCCAACCCAGTACTTCTGATTAGATTCTATACATCCTTCCAGTTATAGCAATATATATATGTGTGTGTGTGTGTATATACAGTTAGATAAAGGCTTCTTCAAAAATATTACATTCTTCATATTTTCTAATAAAATAGTGTTTGACATTTATAAATTATATTCTCTTCTATAGTAAATAGTGATTCAAAGAAAAATACATGCTACTTTTTTCTTCAACATTCAAACTATTCAAAAATCTATTTTGAAATATAAATATACAACGCATTATCTACTTCAGAATAAAATATAAAGCCAGAGAACAGAAGAACTTTCAAAGGGTACTGACAAGTATCAGCCAAAAAAGTGCAGAAGCGGGAAAAAGAGAGTTTGGTGTTATGTGAATGTTGTAGTTAATAACATTGAATGTCACCAGCCAGTCAAATAAGAACTGAAATATTTATTGAATTTAGCAAGAACAAAATATTTGCAGTCTTGGCAACAGCAGTTGATGTGTGTTGAAGAGGATTTTTTTTTGAGCTGCAATTGTAAGTTAATGAGTTACTGGGAGTCACAGAAATAGAGGAAGCAAATGGAAAGTAGAAATATGTTTAAAAGAGGAGAGATACAGGTTTAGCTACTGTGTTAATTTTGACTCAGTCACACATGTACATATTCTCGAAAGTGTGCTGTATATACATCCTCAGAAGAGAGATAAGGTGATGATTTTGAAGACGGTTCAAGTAAAGACTATTTTTCTGTAGTTAATATATTCGACTGATGTTTATCAAATTACTGTTTGTTCTAAACAGCATTCAAGGCTCTAGGAATTCATAAAAAATAAAATCTATGTGAACAAAGTCCTAATTCTTGTAAAGATTACATTCTGGTGTTTGGGAGACAAATGGTATTTTATAATTATATAATATTAAATCATATGTATTATATCTGTATAAAATGAGGTGATGAGATGTGCTGTGAAAATAGGTAAAGTAGAATAAGGGGATATAAGGAGTGGAATATTGCTTATGAGTCTTATGAGAAAATTATCTGGAAAGCTTATATTTCAGCAGGACCTGAAGAAAGTTGAGGCATGAGTTATAAAGACCTTTAGAGGAAAAGAATTCTAAAAAGAGCGAAATGCAAAGGGCCTCGGGTGAAGGCATGTTTGCTGTGAGAGGGAAAGGAAAGTCCCTGGAATAACAAAAAGCCTAGATTTTTAAGGCTTTTAGGAACTTTAGGTTTTACTCTGAAAGAGATGCAGAGCCATTGTAGAGGCTCAAACTACTGTATGTTTTGATCAGGAGTGATGTCTTTCAACATTTAGACAAAGATCCATCCTCGCTTCCGCATTAAAGAGAAACTGGTGGGACAAAGTTGGAAAAGGAGAGACCTGTCAGAAAACTCTTGCAGCAACTATTCCAGGGTAGACATTGCAAAGTGGAAATGAGTCAGAGGAGATATTTTGAAAGAGGTGCGGGTAGGAGTAGTTGTTGATCCTTTGAATGAAACAGAGAGAGGAAATGAGAATGAGTCCAACTTTGTGGCATTTGTGTTGGTTGTTGTTTCTTTTGGGGTAACAGAGAAGAAATAAGTCGCTATTTACTGAGACTTGTTAGACTGTGAGAAAAGCCTTATTTACTAAGGTGGAAAATTAAGAATTTGGCTCTGCTTATTTTTATGTACATTCAAGAAAATGTCAGAGTCAGTTTTTTATGTATTAGTGTTTCGGAATGGGGTTCTGAGATTTCAACACATAAAAAATGTTAAATACATGCAAGATGTCTGAATTACATACAGAAAAGACTGCCTGTAAATTCATTTTAATAAAACTGATAGACCTAATAAACTCTCTTTTTAAGAGACAGAAAGGATTTTGTTAGCAACATGAAAAGAACTTGAGGTGGGAATTAGATTTCTAAAACTACACTGGAGAAGGTTGAGTTAAAAATAGTATTTTTACCTTTATTAAAACTTTACTATATATCTCTTAAGTTTGAGTAGCTTGGGAAAGTATGTATTATACTCCATGTTTAATATTTCAGTTATACATTATAGAGCTGCAGTATAATGTACAGAAATTAAAAGGGAGATAATTTGTATCAGTCATCACAAAATTATATATTACATGCTTTACAGCTTATTAAATGTTTTCACGTTAATTCAGTTTTTAACTTGATAAGTTAATTTATATGAATATTAGAAAAAATATGAGAAAACTCCACATTATTGAGGACAATAGAAGGACTGCAACTTCCATGCTTTATATGGTCATTTAGTTTCCCAGTTGATAAAACATGCAGACAATATTTTTTAACTGAATAAACCTGAAAAGAAAAATGGCTAGATGCATTTTACGCAGTTGCTCAATCAAGCCAGATGAACTGGTGACATTTATACTTATTATCTTATTAAAAACCAACTTCTACATTGATTGCTATGTTTTTCTAAAGCTACGTTTGTGTTCTCCATGTAAATATAAATCATTATAAGAGACACAGATTTTATCACCCTTTGAGGAACGAGCATGCTTTTATTAATCCTTGTGAAAATACGTGAGGTAGGGGCTGATAAAACCAGCATTAAATTACTTGAACAGCTTCTGTGGATGTAGCTGTCTTCAGAGGCATGCTATGTGACCATGGCAAGAAAGGAAAGGTAAAAGAGATAATGAAATAGGTACTTTATTTCACAAATAAATGTATATCATGATATTACCATTTTACAATAAAAGTTTTTACTGATTCACAAAATAGTAGAAAACAGTAAAATGGGACTACTTACAAATCTCTGGTTCCTTCAACTATATGACATTTTTAAGAGCAGTGCACTTAAATGGAAAATAAATCATATTTTAAACTTTTATTTTTATAAAATATTCACATTGATCAGTATATACAGAGGAAAAATTTAGATATGTGTATGACTATATGTAATTTTATCTTTTGACAAAACAAAATATAAATTTATATTTGTAATAAATATACTTGCAAAATGCTTAAATCATATTGGTGGTGACTCTTAAATGTATAAATTCAATTAAATTATAAATTCTCTGCCCACAAATAAAGTGCAATTATTTAACTTTTCTTTTTAAAAAATAGCTTTTAGAACAACCAAATCCAATTCATAATTCATCCTGACAGTTTTAGTTTATAATTATAGTCAGAAGTACAGAAATAAAATGACAAAAATAACAAAAAGTACATCTCACTTCTCACTAAGAAAAAAATCTCAGAAGAGTAAAATATTTTACTATAATAATTATTTTTAATATAAAAAATGAATACTGAACTATACTATCATGTTTTACCTATACTTTTTAGCAGTTGCAGCAAAAAGGGTTTGACAAAATATATACTAAAATAGGAAACTAAAGAATGAAAAGCAGTGATTTGTTTGTACGAAAGATATGTTCATCTGGTGTTTGAAATATTGAGCATTTGGCATTTTGATTTCCAGCTTTTTACAAATGAAAAGTCTAATTGAGATAAGTAATAGAATAGGCACATCTGTAGTAATAAAGGTAACCACCATTACATGGTGAAATCACAAATCTTGCTCTCTTATGTAATGAACTAGATGAAGATCAGGAGCCCAGGGAGGTTGGTGGCTTAGTTCCACGACATCATCCATGGGCCTCGTATATTTTTGTACTGGCAGCCACTAAGTTATAGTTTTCCTTTGCACTGTAAATTTTGACATTCTATTGCTGTATTCCAGCCCATGGGAAGCATAAAGAAAGTGAAAGAAGCAGACATCAAATCATTTTAAGGGCATGATTGAGAAATTACATTCTTCAAATCCTTTCACAATCTATTGGCCATAAATTAGTCATTTGGCCTTATTTAGCTGCTAGTGAAATATAGTCTCAATTTTGGTGTCCATGTAACCTAATTAATTTTGAAAGGGGTTGTATTGTAAAATGAGGAAGTGCAGGGAAGAATGAAGGATGAAAGATTGTAGGAGTCTCTGTCAAACTCCTTTTCTTTATTTAAAACATTCAAGAAACATTTTTGGCACATGTGAGAATACGTTACGCATTTATCCATTATAAACAATTACGAGCAATAATTATATATCACAAAATTCCAATCACATGGTAAAATACTAAATATCCTTAGTATGTATCAGTTTCTTATGGTCTAGTATTTATAAAAATTAAAGGAAAATAATATACTTTGGAAAATAGAGTTTCTTTAGGCATTTTTTCCTCTTCTCTTAAACCTTTACCTCAGGAAAAGAAATGGTAGGTCATGAAGAAGAAACCACTCGCTTACACAGTCTTTATGAAAATGAAAAGAAAAAGAACATAGATACTCCAGGGTGTGGTCACCCAGGTTGGGAATAAATGTAATTTAGAGGCTACCTGAAACACATACACACACACACACACACGCGCGTGCACACACACATTCTTGGAAGATAGTTGATAGATATTTACAGGAATTGTATCTAATTTAAGAACTATTAATATAAATTGCTCTCAAAATTTTGGTAGATTAGTTAAATCCACTCTAATATTTAAAAGCATGTTCTTATTCAGTAGGAAGAAGAAAAGTTTAGATATGTCCTTCAATAAAACAATTATTGTTTTTTCTTTTGGCATGTTAATATAATTCCAAGGAATGAAAATAACAACAACAAATACACATGTATCATCATCACCTCTAACTGAAATATTCTGGGTAACAGTATCAGTAAACATAATCAATCCAAGCGTTAACTATATATGTGTGCAGGAGAGATGTATGCAGGCAAAGAGTACAACACACGTGAATGCACTTATGTGGGAAGAAGCCCTGTACATTCAAGGGACTCAGCAAGTTCAGTGTGGTTGGAGAACAGACAATAAAAGGAGTCCAGGACATGATAAGTTTTGCATTCATTGCATTATATACAGGGTGCTATAATATTGTATGAAGATCAGGTGTGATAAATAAAAAAATGTATATACATGACCGTAGTCAAAATTGAGTAAGTTAATAATCAAATAATGGAGATAAAGTGAAATACAAATAAAACTGGTCCAAAATAAGATATGAAAAGAAATGAAGAAGAGAGACAAATAATAGATAGGACAAATAGAAAACAAAAAAGCAATGTGGCAGGCTTAACTGGAACCATATCGAAATTGTATTAAATGTAAATTATTTCAACCCTCAAAGGCAGAAAATTGCAGTCTGCTCAAATAAGAAAACATATCTCTATGTTATCCATAAGAAAAAATTAAATATAAGGAAACAGATCTTAAAGTAAATGGATGGGCAAAGATATTCTATGCAAAAATAATCTCACACTAGAGTTATTATATTAATATAAGACAAAAGAGAATTCAGAGCAAAGAATGTTGCCAGATATATAGAAGGTTTGTTAGTTTCCTAAGAGTTCCTAACAAAACACCACACACTAGATGGCTTAAACAACAGACATCCATTGTTTCACAGTTTGGGAGTCTAGAAGTCTGAAATCCAGGTTTCAGCAGAATCGGTTCCTTTGGAGGGATGTGAGGGAAAATCTGTTCCATGACTTTCTCCTAGTTTCTGGCAGTTCGCTGCCAATTTTTGGCACCCCTTGACTTGTGATAGCGTAACGCCAATCTTCAAATGACATTCTCTCAATGCCTCCATATCATCTTCCTCTGTATGTGTCTCTTTCTATGTACAAATTTCACCTTTTTGTAAGGATGATTAGTCCTATTGGATTAAGACCTGCCCTAATTACCTCCTTTTAATGTGATAACCCCTGTTAAGACCCTGTTTCCAAATAAGGGTACATTCTGAGGTTCTGGGAATTACAATTTCAATATATCTTCTTGGAAGTACACAATTCAACTCATGACAAGGAGCATTTCATAATGAAAAAGGGTCAACTTTTCAAAAGTGGTAGAAACTGTCAATATGTTTCCACCTGTAACAGATCATCAAAACACTTGAAGCCCATTCTAATTGAACTGAAATTATGAGTAGACAAATGAACTATTCTAGTTGTAAATTCAGCATTCCTCCTAAGTATGTGAATATATAGAGGAAATAATAATAAAGTAACAAACAACTCAATTAAAAATAGTTAAAGTAGACTAAAATAGTTCACAGAAAAACATGTATAAGATATATGAATGGCAAATAAACACATGAAAGGAAACTCCATATAATTAATTATCAGGAAACTTAAATTCAAACCACAATGTGATACTATTATATGTCAACTAGAATGGTTACATGGAATGGTGAAAACACCACATTTTACAAGGATGAGGGGAGAAGTCAGAACACATATCCACTGCTATAGGAAATGTACTATGATAACACCGCTTTTGTAAGACAGTGTGGCAGTTTCTTATCCACTCACAAATTCTTAGAAGCTTTTTCAAAAAATGCAAGAAGGAACAACCCAAATGTCCATCAACAAGTGGATAGATACACACTGGGGTATATCCATTTAATGAAATATTACTTAGCAATAAGAATAATACACACTAAACCGTGGATAAATTTCAAAACCATTGTATTAAGTGAAAGTCATAAAATTGTACACACTATAATTTCATCCCTATAAAATTCTGAAATATGCAAATAAATCTATTGGACCAATTTAGTGGATATGGCACCAAAAGGACATGAGGGAACTTTGTGGGTAATGAAAGTATTTTATATCTAGATTTTGGTGTTGGTTACACAGATGAATTCACTTTGTAAAATGTACTAAACTGTACTATTAAATATGAAAATTCATTATTTCTTATGCAAATTGCATCTAGATTAAGTTGATAAGAAAGGAGTAGGAGGAGGAGGGAGAGGAAAGAGGAGGAGGGGAAAAGAACAAGGAGGAGTATATGGGTCACTATGAAAGTAGGTGTTAATAAATTAAAGGTTTAGTGTACTGATTTTCTTAAACTCCTGACACTAACTGCAACAGTCAGCTCATACTTGAGTGTCAAACAATAATTGCTTTAATATTCCCTTTTTTTGATAGAAAAGACTTTTATTATATTGAACAATGGAATGTTACCAACACTCTAAATATAGAAAATCATTTCATGCTCTATGCATTTTATTGTATATTTTTGTATTTAAATGCATTGAAGTACAAAGGAAAATTCCAATTTCTAAGAACTGTGCATACATAATAAATGTATATAAAGTAATCTCTTAAGATACTATGCATATTTTACAAAGGCCTTGTAGGAAGGGAAAAACAAAAGTTTAAATCCTGAGTCTAAAAGAAAATTATTCATTTCCTTCTGCCAAAAATGCTGTGCTCTGGGGCATCTTTGAACCCTACAGCAAAGTAATCCTTCAATTTGATCCTAAACAAGGACACATTATCTCAGAATATCAAGACTATTTGCAACCTGAAGTTTTAGTCAAAACATTATGGTTTATTGAGTTTTTTTCCTCCTGAAATATTACTTAAGGTATTTTTCAATAGCAGTTTTTCATTTTATTCTTCATATTTTTATCTCTCCTTCCACTGAAGAGGTCTCCTGATTCAATAACATTTTCACTAAGGATTTTTTTATTTTATTAATTTTTTAGACTTTTCTCTGTAAAGGTTGCAACAAATATAGGTGAAATTAGTTCCAATAAAGTGAACAAGGAAGGTCTACAAAGAGCACGGGCTGCTCTTTAAAGGGCTATATTCACACAGCCGTGCTAGAGATGAGGATACCTAAACAACCTGTAAGATCTGCGTGTTCTAAGACCATGCTCCGAGGAAGATTTATATTAAAATGTGGAAATATTTTTTCTAAATTTTAATGTACTATGAGCTATACCATGTGGCTTTTTATATTGTTTGAATAAATATAGAAAATCTTAATTTATCAAACTTTATATGGACTAATTGTCTTGTTTTTAACAAACAGGATATGTATACCGTACTCATCCCAAAATATACAGTACTCATTACCAAAAGGTTGACCATTATCACTACAACTAAATCAAGTATGATGTATCATCATTTAGCTAAAAAGACACTGAACTATCTGTGTTCCCATTGTTAATTGAAACCTTCAAAAATTGAAGATTTAAAGCAACATTTGAAAAGTAGGACAAGATGCTTTCTCAACAATGTTATGCGTTATCTTCACACATTAATATTTTTCAACTTTTAAATTATTATTTGTAATATTATTTGAAACTAATTAATTTCCACAGTGGCTTTTCAATTTAAGGTATAGACTGCAAACTTGAATTACAAAAGTCTAGCTTCCTCAAGATAACTTATTATTATGGGACAAGAAGAGAATGAATCCATACATCTATCATTTATTTATCTATCATAGAAATAGAATGCTTTACATTAAAAACATTGTTAATATATCTTCAGAGTTCCATGCCTTAATATTCTAAAAATTATTATCTAAATTAGGATTTATGCAACTATACATTTTTGTGAACTAAGAAAATCAAATAAATTTTAGAGTTAATTTTAACCTGAAATATAGTCTCAAAAACATTTCATTACATATTCTATATTCTGCTTTAGTAAGTAATATGTATTGTATTTTATAAAATATGCACATCCAAGTTAGATTGCATCTAGTCTATGCAAATAATAACTTGATCATGATGTTTTACCTTATTAAATCCCCTGTCAGATCAATGATCAGTTTTATCTATCACGTTAGCAAAAATCTATGGTTCTACATGTTAATACTGTCTCATCTATACATAGTTTCTTAATATGTAGTGACAACGGCTTTTGTGCCAACTAAATATCTGCAATTACTCATGTAAGTTAAGCAAATATTAGGACACCTCAATGGGTAAACCAAACCCTTGAAAATCATTACTGACTATTCTATTCCAAAGCTCAAGTTTGCCTGGTATGTAATGTCATTTTAACTTTTTTTGTGTGTGTGTGGAAATTGTCAAATAAGAGTGTTTTGAATATAAATGTTGTGATCAATATGTAGCTATTTATACAAGAAAGCAATAAAATCAAATACTAATAAACTATGATTCATTCATTTTTTTCAATCTCTTCAGTAAATATTTTTGACTGTGTCAACCTTGCTGAAAAATTCATTGTTATAAGAAATAATGTTCAGCAATTTTGTTAATAATCTCTCCGTTTAGTGAGAGAAATAGATAAGAAAGTAAGTAATTAGGAGGAAATAATTGCTAAAATAGATATTTTAAATTTGTGATCAAGAGGAATGTTTAGTTCACAATTACCAGCTTTCTTGGTGAAGTCAAGAGTCAATAAAGAGGTGGTATTAGAACTTAGTTTTAAGTGGCAAATGCAAACTTGGAAGTCTGACAATGATGGTGCAGTCTCATCAGGACAAAAAGCAGGCATGAAAGAAGAGAGGTAGGAAATGGCAGGGCAATTTGAAATCTATGAGAAATCCGGATTAGTTGAATAGATTATGTTGTGGGCTGAGACAGAAAATGTATTAGAATCCTATTCCTAGATTACAATATTGATAGATAAAAGGTTAAGACAAAAGATGAGGAAGAATTGAAATATGCATAACTTAACTTTAACCAAATACCTGATGTTTCATATTCTTTGATAGGAATTTCTAGATTCAAATAGATTAATTTATGCTTCACAATTGTCCTCTGTATCAAAAGTCTCGTGTTTTAAGAAAATAATTAAAGCGTGACTGAAATGTGCATTTATTGAGAACCTTCTATCTGGTAGATATAGTGCTAAGCATTTATGTTTTACATCATTATTAAAATATATCTATGAAATAGGTATTATATTTTCATTTTAGAGATAGAGGATTTACTTATTAAGCGTAAATAATCAACCAACAAGCTTGTCGATAGCTTGTCTTCTGGCCCATGATGACATAGCTGGTGTGTTTTAACCCACGTGCATGCAATTCTAAATTTTATCTCTAAATGTTAAATGAGATATATGTTCTGTCTGTCATCACTGATCTCCAATAACATAAAAACATAAATAATTAAAATGTGCGGTTTGAAACAAACTCGGATTTGTCTGATTGTCACCTTTGGTATCTATTTTCCCTAGATTCTTTTAAAGGGCATCAGTCCAAATGGACACACTGTTATAGGAGAATGGAGAATGCAGAGTAGAAGAATCCTCTCTTATGATGTAGTTTTATATCATCTCAGTGCTATTAAACTTTCTTTTGCAGTCTTATTAGGTTGCTAACTCATATTCAGTGGACTTATTTGCTCATTGAGTACTTACCATATGTCAGGCACTTTGTAAACAGGTCAATTATTAGCTCTCTTCTCATGGGGTTAGGCACTTGTCAAAACAGTCTCACTGTCTTGTATTTAGACCTGTAGATATTGAGACTGACTGAGTTTAGGCAATCATAATCTAATCATTTCATAGCTTAGGATATATTATCTACAGCTCTAAAATGCATTCCTAAGTTGTTACAGATTCCTAAAACCCAGACTTTTGATTCCCAGGCCAATTTATTTCCTCTAATCCCATATATTGCTTCTTAGCTAGTAAGGAATTGGTGTCTTGTTTTTCTCCCTAAAAAGGTACTCTTTCACTTGACATAAAAAATCCTTTACATATTATTGTTTAGATAATTTTTCACATTTGTCAGAATAATATTGATATCAGAGACTATTATGACTACTTGATTATGTAATTCTTAAAATTAGTAAAGATTTACAAAACACTAAGGGAACTGCAGAGGCATTAAACTATTTCTTTAGTGTGATTTGCATGTGGGGGTGAAAAATAAATACAATAATTGGCTTTCTGAAATATTAATATAAATATGTTGCTTTCAACTACAATCTTCCAGGGAGGCATTTTTTTTTTTTGCGGTACGCGGGCCTCTCACTGTTGTGGCCTCTCCCGTTGCGGAGCACAGGCTCCCGACGCGCAGGCTCCCAACGTACAGGCTCAGCGACCATGGCTCATGGGCCAAGCTGCTCGCGGCATGTGAGATCTCCCGGACTGGAGCACGAACCCGTGTCCCCTGCATGGGCAGGCGGACTCTCAACCACTGAGCCACCAGGGAAGCCCGGGAGGCATCTTTTAATTTGGTAGTTTAGTGTTATGGTGAACTTGTAATCTATTAAATTTAAAGTTTATTACTGAAGTATCTACCATATTTAGGACACCGGATTTTTTGCTATGAGTGAGGGTAAGCTGTATAAAGCTGGCTTGTGTTTGGTCTCCTATCTTAGACTACAGTAGTAGAGTTTGAAACCTCAATTTAGTTCATGTCTTTTACTTATAAAAATAACATAAGTACATCATTTTCAATAATATTAAAGTCTCGATAAATTAAAATGTAGCTTGAAAACCAACCATAGTTTGTCTCATTGTCTTAATTTGTTTTCAATCAGGATATCAATTTTATTTTGACTCTAAAATTAAAAGAAGACATGATCTTTTGTTTTTCTCAGACTTTCATAAGGGTAAGAAATGACAGTGTCTACTCTAAAAGTAAAGCATGTAGTTTTCACTAACAAGCACCAAAGCTTTTTGAGATATTAGGAAAAGAGGTCCTTTTGATAAATGAAAAAAAAAATTAAACATCCCTGTGAAATGGGCTTGTATCGTATATTTTGATCCTTTTGAAATACAAATAGAAACTCACTTATCCAGTATTTTTGCTAGAAAATAAATGATGGACTTTTAAAAAATGCAGTGCCCAGAGATAATATAGTAAATAAGATGTAAGCAAAAATAGGAAACAGATATGAGGAAAAAACAAGTTGCAAACTAAGAGAAATAAATGAACCAATAGCATATTCTGCTGAAAATACACCATGCCTAGCAAAGAGATCTGCACATCCATTAATAATAATAACAATAATAATATCATCGCATTTTGCTGAGTTATGAAAGCAGCTGTTGATTGGACAGGCCTGGGATTCATACTGCAGCTATAATGCTGACCATAATAATCAATCTGATATTTCATTTTGTATCATGCAAAGAAAACAAATTGAAGCAGATGAATAGTTTCCCTTCAGAAGCATGTGATTCGATCATATACAACCAAAATAAATGACTAAATTTTGAAACTAGAACTGTGTTATGTAAATAGAAATGGGATTATCTGAAAAATGTAATAAGACATGGACTTCAAGTTTGCAAACCAATATATTAACACACACACACACACATATATATATATATATATGAATTTTCTACCTGCTAAGCAAGCACTAAATAACTGACTTCTATTCATGAATCTATTGGATTGAATTATTCAGCAGAGCCACAGTAAATGATATATTTGAAGCAGTGTAGTGGTCAAAGAGATCCTATAAAGAGCTAATAGGAAATTTATTCATTTTTAGTTTAAAGTAGATTTAAGGTGGATATCATTAAAATTGACAAAACAGAGAATAAGTACAATGATGACTGTTTCATTTATAGAAAGGAAACTGACAAGGTGATTGCTGATGTTTCTAATTTTGGAAATAGAATAAGAGAAACAAGAATATTATGCCAAACTAGTTTCAGTCTATATCAAATAAACATTATTTAAAAATACCTTGTTCTGATGATATAATTTTTTAAAAAAATCTAATACATTTAAGTTTTCCCGTTTGTCGGTTATATGAAAACAGAATCACTTTGTTGTTTTTATTGTTGTTGTCGCCTATATTGTCTCTTGTCACCTATATGACCTTGCTTACTACTCTGGAACTAAAATAACCCATTTTGTTTTAGGTATAACTCAACTCTCCAATCACTTTAAGGCAGAGTTTTTTGTTATTTTGTTTTGCTTTGGGGCGTGTGTATATGTGTGTGTGTGTGCGCGCGTGTGTGTGTTGGTTTTGAAACTGCATATGCCTAGAAAAGAACTGCATTCATCTTTTGGTCTTATCTAATACTCATTTTTATGGTATACATAAAGTTGCTTGAAATTTGAGATCTTCTCGTTGTATAGATGAAGTTTTTCATTTCAGAAGAGATTGTTTCCCCCCACATTAGTATAGTCTTAGGAGATACCTAAAGAACAGGATTAAGTTTCAGTTTCTCTGTAGATAAGGTGATGATAACTCCAACTATAGTGGTAGACTGAACAAACAGGGCTTCAGAAGGTCAACTTGGTAGAGATTCTGGAACCTAAATAATGTCGCAGCCCCACTTCTGTTCCTCAGGGCTTCCTCCTTAGTTTATCATAATGGTCTTTTTTAAGATCTCTGATTCTAGAAGGAACCATTGAAACAACTGATAAAATTTCTGGGTTGCTTTGAATATTGGCTGACACCTAAGCCAAATTTGTTGTCTTTTTAATGTTAAATAAAACACTTGGTAGCTTTTACTACTAGGTGGTCTTCAGGAACCCTTTATTTTTGTATGGTGCCAAAAGTTGGTTAATTACAACACTTAAAACATCCTGATATATTCTAATGAATGTAATTATTTCTCAATAAAATAAAGGATTATTTCCATGAAGAAAAAATTCTTTTTTTTCCAAATATATATGACAACTGATCTAAGAATATTTTAAATATTTTCTTCAAGATGAAAAGTTAAGATTGCATATAAAATTGTTATGCTCCAAAGAGTTTGATTCTTTTGTTTTAAAATTTATTATATTCAGTATATTGAACAAAATATTACTATATTAGAAATAGCTGGGGCACTCTCAAGTATTTCAAAACATACAACTATTTCAAAACATTTAATAACATGCAAATACTTTCTGAGCACATAATACTCAACACATTTAACTTGATAATTTAACATAAAATATGATGCAAATGAAATTCATATTATATGGAAATAAAAGTCCCCACCCGAAAATATGAAAACTATTAAACAATAAATTTATATCATGGCTAATGGCAGGGTTTTTTTGTTTATTTGTTCTGTATTTTTGTTTCAGTTTTTCTAACTTCAAACTTTCTAGTTAATTTGAACTTGTAGCCTACAGAAAAACTGCTCAGTTTATTTATTTTAAATAAGTAAATCATCCTATAGCATCCAAATATAATAATAATAACAAAATTAACATTTACTGAGTATATGCATAGATTATCTCACAAGCCTTATAAAATTCCATTTAGTTAGATACTATTATTGCACCTGTTTCACAGTAGGGAAATGGATGCTCAAAGAAGCAAAGCAGTTTAGCCATGATAATTCAGCAAGTGACAGGTGGAACTGAAATTTGCAGCCCAGCTTTAAGAACTCATAATTCTACCAAATATATTATATAGAATGCTTTTATTTTTATATACTTTAACTATTTATGTTGGCTCACTTCTCCATTTATAGATACTCTAAATTATTTGGGTGAAGTTTCTCAATAATCAACAGCTTGAAGATTCAAAATTGAGCATGAAAAATGTTGCCAAATTTGTCATATTTTACTTTTTTTTTCTTTCAATAGCCTAGGAAACCATTTCATTTCAGTGGAGATGGATAATCATCCTTAAAAATAAACCTGTTCTTTAAAAAGTTAAACTTATACTTAGTAAAGCATTTTGAATTACCATAGTTAGAGTTTGATGACAGAAAAAATTTAAGTATGCATGAAAATATACCCAGGAAGAAATATGTAAAAATGTTAAAACTGGCTATCATGATTACAGATTATTTATTTTGTACATATATGATTTTCTAAATTTTTCAACTAGGCTATTGTGTTTTTAAAGTCAAAAAATTTTTGATAGTTTTTTTTTTTATCCCTCCAACTGTTTCAATAATAGCAGATTTGAATAAAGCATATGTGCTTGATCATTGGAATTAGAGAAGCTACCTCCCTTGATTGGGATGAGGTAACTGCTGTGTTTGGCAGCAACTGACTGAATGATTTGACGTAAAATCATGTAAAATAGGAAATATTTCCACAGAACAGATGATAATGCAATCGGCAAATCTCCAAGTTGTTTTGCGCCAATAGATTCATAAAATGGAAGTTGAAGACAAGAACTTCAAGAATGAAATATCTTGACCTGGAAAACATAAGTACATGTTGAAAAGCTTTACAGATGTTGCTATTGATTTCTGTAAACCAAAGCTATGGAATAGATTAATGGGTTTCTTGAGAGGCTGTCATTATCTACGCAAAGACTGTTATTTCTTGCCAAAAGAATATCTATGTGTGGTTTTAGCTTCTGTAATACTGACATAGTTATTAACATAATCTGTATATAATGATGATATCTATTTTAGTGTCTTATTTTAAATATGGGAATTTAAAAAAATTGTATCATTTAAACATCAAATAACCCTGTGAAATAAATACTGTTCTTGAATATAGTTAATATGTACACACACACACAAAGAAATCAAAAAATAAAAACAAAAACCCAACAAAACCCCCCTTTGTTGTCAAAATTTTATTATACTGAATAGTTCTTTATAAAATTTGACCAGTCAACTATCTGTATTTCCAACAGGCTCTTTTCCTTGTTCTATGTCTATCTTTTATGTAAAACTAGCATATTAGATTTGTTTCATACATGGGACAAGCCACAAAACAATGAAAAATGACTAATTTTAAAAAGCCTTTTTATTTATTTTCAATTGTTTCAAAAATATTTTTTATATTTTTTTCCTGAATTAAAAAAAAAATTTATTTTATATTGGAGTATAGTTGATTTACAATGTTGTTTTAGTTTCAGGTGTCCAGCAAAGTGATTTAGTTATACATATACATATATCTATCATTTTTCAGATACTCTTTCCCTATAATTTATTACAGAGTATTGAGTAGAGTTCCCCATCCTATACAGCAGGTCCTTGTTGATTATCTGTTTTATATATAGTAGTGCGTATATGTTAATCCCAAGCTCCTAATTTATCCCTCTCCCCCGCCTTTCCCCTTTGGTAACCATAAGTTTGTTTTCTAAGTCTGTGAGTCTGTTTCTGTTTTGTTAAAAAGTTCATTTGTATCATTTTTTTAGATTCCACATATAAGTGGTATCATATTATATTTACGTTTCTCTGTCTGACTTACTTCATTCAGTATGACAATCTCAAGGTCAATCCATATTGCTGCAGATGACATTATATGGTTCTTTTCTATGGCTGAGTAATACTCCACTGTATATATTTATATATACCACATCTCCCTTGTCCATTCATCTGTTGGTGGACATTTAGGATATTTCCATGTTTTGGCTATGGTAAATAGTGCTGCAGTGAACATTGGAGTGCATGTATCTTTTCAAATTATGGTTTTCTCCAGATATATGCTCAGGAGTGGGAATCCTGGATCATATGTTAGCTCTATTTTTAGTTTTCAAAGGAAACTCCATACTTTTCTCCATAGGCTGCACCAATTTACATTCCCACCAACAGTGTAGGAGGGTTCCCCTTTTGCCACACTCTCTCCAGCATTTATCTTTTGTAGACTTTTTGATGATAGCCATTCTGGCTGGTGTGAAGTGATACATCATTGTAGTTTTGATTTGCATTTCTCTAATAATTAGCAATGTTGAGCATCTTTTAATGTGCTTTTTGGCCATCTGTATGTCTTCTTTGAATAAATGTCCATTTAGATCTTCCACCCATTTTTTGATTGGGTTGTTTGTTTTTTTTATATTGAGCTGCAGGAGCTATTTGTATATTTTGCAGATTAATTCCTTGTTGGTCACATCATTTGCAAATATTTTCTCCCATTCAGTAGGTTGTCTTTTTGTTTTCTCGCTGGTTTTCTTTGCTGTGAAAAGCTTATAGGTTTTATTAGGCTCCATTTGTTTATTTTTGCTTTTATTTCCTTTACTTTAGGAGACAGATCCAGAAAATTGCTGTGATTTATGTCAGAGAGAGTACTGCCTATGTTTTCCTCTAGGAGTTTTTTGGTTTCTGGTCTTACTGGATCTTTAATCCATTTTCAGTTTATTTTTGTGTATGCTGTTAGAGAATGTTCTAATTTCATTCTTTTATATGTAGCTGTCCAGTTTTTCCCAGCACCACTTATTGAAGAGGCTTTCTTTTCTTCATTGTATATTCTTGCCTCCTTTGTTGTAGATTAACTGACCATAGGAGCATGGGCTTATTTCTGGGCTTTCTATCCTGTTCCATTGATCTATAAGTCTGTCTTTGTGCCAGTACCATACTGTTTTGATTACTGTAGCTTTATAGTATAGTCTGAAGTCAAGGAGCCTGATTCCTCCAGCTCTGTGTTTCTTTCTCAGAATTTTTTTGTCTATTTGGGGTCTTTTGTGTCTCCATACAGATTGTAAGGCTCTTTGTTCTAGATCTGTAAAAAATGTCATTGGTAATTTGATAGGACTTGCATTGAATCTATAGATTACCTTGGGTAGTATAGTCATTTTGACAATATTGATTTTTCCAATCTAAGAACATGGTATATCTCCATCTATTTGTGTCATCTTCGATTTCTTTCATCAACATCTTATAGTTTTTGGAGTACAGGTTTTTTGCCTCCTTAGGTCTGTTTATTCCTAGATATTTTATTCTTTGTGTTGAGATGGTAAATGAGGTTACTTCCTTAATTTCTCTTTCTGATCTTTTGTTGTTAGTGTATAGAAATGCAGGAGATTTCTGTGTATTAATTTTGTATCCTGCAACTTTATGAATTCACTGATGATCACTAGTAGTTTTCTGGTAGCATCTTTAGGATTTTCTATATATAGTATCATGTCATCTGCAAACAGTGACAGTTTTACTTCTTTTCCAATTTGTGTTCCTTTTATTTCTTTTTCTTTTCTCATTGCCATGACTAGGACTTCCAAATTTATGTTGAATAAAAGTGGCAAGCGTGGACATCCTTGTCTTGTTCCTGTCTTAGAGAAAACACGCTCAGCTTTTCACTGTTGAGTATTATGTTAGCTGTGGGTTTGTCATATATGACCTAAAAAGCCAATTTAAAGGCAATCTAACAAGGGATTGAAGAAAGTTAGAATGTGTGAGTGTAGAAATTTCCTCAGATAGGTGAGGAGGCCAAAAGGCTGCATATCCTGGGTTAATTTGGGGATGGATGTGGTAAATTATTCTGCCTAACCATTGGGCATTAAGTCCTCTACCCCAGATTCAGCCAACTGACCAGAGAGAATCAGTATATTCCCACATGCATAAAGCAGTATGTCATTAACCTCTTAGGAAGATGTGTAATGTCCGAAAAGGACAGGGCAATGGAGCAGTTTCCCTCGTCATCCACATAGAAGGAGTTGCAAATGATAGCTGGAAGGAAGCCCATGACGTTTAGAAACAGTGAAGTTAGTCAGCCACGGTGTCATCGGTTCCAGTACAAAAACGTTCTGGGCCAGTCTACGATTGAGGTCTTTCAGTCCTTAAAGAGATTTTTCATTCATCTTCCCACCAGCACCTTTTCAGGGAGTTGGATTAGTTTCATGTTCACAGACAGGAGAGCCACAAGACTACAGCTTATTATGTCTGCTTTAGTAACCTTGTTGTGCTCAAAGACAAAGGCTTTAGATTTCCAGTTATGCAAAAAGATCCAAAAGAAGGGCTCTTCCATTTACCCCTCAAGGAATTTTACTGTTGGGCCAATTCTATACTGCTCATGGCAAGAAATGGGGGTGGAAATGGAAATAAAGTCTCTTTTCATGTTTATCCATTGTTACAAAGGCTATGGATTACAATGGAATGATCATAGATCTTGCAGACAGAGAAACATAATATTTCATTTTTACTCTGCCATTAGTGGCATGTAGGCCTTTTGAAAATTAATTTTCTCAGCTTCAGTTTCTTTGTCTGAAAAAGGGAGATACTGTTTTCCTTATAATTGTGAAATTCAAATATCTAGCATAGGTCCTTGTACCCAGTAGTGCTAAATAAATTGTAGCTCTTAGTATCATTAGATACTAGAAAAATAAATAAAACAAATAAAAATAAGCATATGCTATAAAATGACAGTATTATATCTATGCTCCCAGAATTATTTTGTTGTGAAAAATTTTGTCTTCCTTCTATGAGAAGAGTTGGAGATATCAGGAAATTATTGCCAAAATAAGTTTTTCCAGGGGAAAAAAAAGATCAGTTGATGGTTTGCAGTTTATCTCAAAAGAATTTGATATGCTGTTGGGCCTATATGCAGTGAAGGATGACAATATTGCTTCATTTCACCTGGCCTCAAATGGGACAGTGGAACATGATTTTTTTTTCCAAGTCATTAACCAGGCAGTTTTGAAAATATGAAGTTACAAGGAAAGTATTGTTTGACACATTGTTTGGTAGCTTAACTTCTTTTCGTGGCACAAGACTCTATTTGTCACTTAAATAGTACATATATATAACTGGATTTTAAGTAGAGAGTCAAGACTATTTTTTGTTATACAAAAGACTCAAACAGAAGCTGTCATGAATTTTAAAAAAAGTCATGATTTTAGGAAATGTTGATCTTTATAGTTGTATAGTAAAACTTATTTTTCTTTCTTTGAGGAGTCTTATTCAAAAATTCTAGACTGAATAAGTAGTCAAGAAACTAAAATGTTTTACTTAGAATTTTAAATGTGTATATTAAATTTACTGTTACAAATGCACTGTTAATTTACAAAAGCATGTAAGTAAAAGAAGACACAGTATAAGGCTAGTTTCTGAATTGCCCATATGTATGAATTACTGGATAGATCTATGTTTGAAAGACTTTCTACTCCTTGTGTGCTTTATTGGCATTTTCCCTGATAAGACAATTTAAGAGTATCCAGTATGTTTTTAAGGATATTTTTTAAGTTCTCCAGAATTTTCTTTTGTGGTTATATATGTTTTGAGATTTCTTTCAAATCATAACAACTTTCAGTGGGCTCTGCTCTCTGTACAGCCTGGTCCTCTTATCCCCCTTGAGCCCAAAGGGCAGAACATCAAGCCAAGGAGGATTATTTGCAGGCCTTGCAACCTTATGAAATTTTCCCTGCTAGAGTTTAAAGTCACTTGAGATCAGTTACTCTTTTCTTCCTTCCATTTTCTCCTTTTGGGGATGGAAATATCTATGCCTGTCCCACAATTGTATTTTGGAAGCAGGTAACTTGTGTTCTAGTTTATCAGTTCCACAGATGGAGACAAAATTGCCCTGGGATAGATCATACTCAGAGAATTATCTATGCCTGATTTAGGTGATGGCATTTGGGATGTTTGTGCTGATATTTAGAGTAAATATATTTATATTAGATATATTAGACTCAGGTACATCTTAGTATAGTTATGAAATAGATTACTGTTGAAACTTACCTTTCATTTCCTCAATATCTTTCATTTTCTCAATTTATGAAATAGAAATCGTATTCAGGTATACTTAAGAATCCCATTTTTGAGGAATATATTTAGATACTAGCTATATCAAAAAGAGATAGAGCATACTGTTGTTCTATAATTATAAGTATTCAAGAGATTTGATTCAATAATTTTATTCAAAGTTGGCTTGAGTAAAACCCTTGAATATGAATAAGAATACAACTTATTTAAAGTATTTCATAGGTAAGTAGTAAATATTTAATTATTAAATAATAGAAAAGTTCAAATTATAAAAACTCAAACATGAAAAAGAATTATTTGGATTTCTGGGTTTTTTCCCTGATTTTGAAGGTGGTGGTGGTGGTGGTATGTGTATGTCTGCGTGCAGCATACGTAAAATCAAATGTGATAAAAGAAATACAAGTTCTTTATAGAAATGCAATATGTTCAAGTCATTCAAATTCATGAAAATGTAAAAAGTGAGAAAAAAAGACATGCTTGACTTGAATCATGATAGAAAAGCCACTGAAAATGCATTTAACTGGGCTTCCCTGGTGGCGCAGTGGTTGAGAGTCTGCCTGCCGATGCAGGGAACACGGGTTCGTGCCCCAGTCCGGGAAGATCCCACATGCCCCGGAGTGGCTGGGCCCGTGAGCCATGGCTGCTGAGCCTGAGACAATGTCATGCTCTTGCCAACTAATTTTGGAACGTACATGTTCAGTGCTAGCCACCTACTCTAGCAATGATGGACAGGAGCAATACTAAACAGTTCCATCATGAGCTGGATGCAGTTAATGCTGAATATTTATCCTAACGTTAAGTTCTATTGAATGCTAATATTTAGTTTGCTTGCAAAGACCAAAGAGATAGATTTTACTTTTGATATATTCCTCTTTTTGATTTTAGGAAATATTTCTTAAAGCAACTAGAAGTACTATATGGATAACTTTTTGTTTGCTACATTGTAAAGACCTGGCAACATTCACATCGTTTAGTCAAAGCATGTTGTTTTTCCTGAGTTATTTGGTTTGATTGTCACCATAGCAGGAAAAATTAGTTAATAAATTTATGACATTTTAAGTTCCATGGATTAATATATTGTAGCCTTAAAAATGTTGTTTTATCAGAACAAAGTTAAAACAAACAGAAAATCAAATATAAAAGCATAAATATAAAGAAAGCTGATTAAGATTTCTTATCTAAAATGATAATAACAATTGGAGTCAGTGAAATCTATAAAGAGGTTATAGCCTAATCATCCACTAAGTTATAAGGGTAAATTCTACCTAGATAATTGAATTAATGTACAAATCATCATAGACAATGACTTTGAAAATTTATGGTCTGAAAAGACCTGTGGCCTGGAGATGACCCAACGGTCTTCAGTGGAGTAACCTGAGACTTTAGTTACTTCACTGTACACAGTAGACATGAAAATGGTGTGGAGCTATCTAGCAGCAGAGATTTTGTATGTTAATGAAGTTAAGGCAGTACCAATTCAAACTAGACTTTGTAATTTAGGGTGTTAAATATAATCATACAATTTCCATTATGCCATAAAAAAATTTTAAAAATATATACAAAAAGGATATGAAAAGGGAAACAAAACAGTTTACTGAAAAAAAATTCAAGTAAACATGAAAGAAGACTGCAATGGAAGAAATGAAAATCAAAAGCAGTATAATACATAAAAAAATGGCAGAAGTTCTTTCTTATCAATAATTACATTAATATAAATAGACAAAATTTCTTCAATCAAAAAACAGAGATTGGGAGAATGGATTTTTAAAAATGGTCCAAATATATGCTGTCTACTAGAGACACGTTTTTAATCCAAAGACAAAATCAAGTGGAAAGTGAAAGAATGAAGGAAGATATTTTATGCTAATAATAACCAAAAGAGAGAAATAGTGGCTATACTAATATCAGACAAAATATATTTTAAGTCAGAATCCGTTACAAGAGACAAAGTGTCATTATACACTGATACAGAAATAATTCATCAAGAAGAGATAAAATTTATAATCATACATGTACCAACAAAAAGAGTCCCAAGTATATGAAGAAAACATTGACAGAATTGAAGGGAGAAATATTCACTTCTAGAGTAATAATTGGGCATTCAATAAAATACTTTCGATAATGGACAGAATAGCTAGACAGAAAATATATAAGGAAACAGTGAACAACAGTATAAATCAAGTAGATATACTTGAAACAGTTCAAATGTAGAACACTCAAAACTACAAAAGAGTTCAAATATAGAACACTCAACACCCCAACAGTAGAAAATACCTTCTTCTCAAGTGCACATGGAAGATTCTCCAGGTTAGACCATATGGTAGATCAGAAAACAGCTCTCAATAAATTTTAAAAGATTGAAATCATATTAAGTATCTTTCTAATCACAATGGAATGAAGTTGGAGATAATAATAGAAAGAAAAGTTTAAAAAAAAGCCACAAGTATGTGGAAATTAAACAACGTACTCTTATACAACCAGTGAGCCAAAAAAATCACAAGGACATTAAAGCACATTTAGAGACAAATGAAAATTACAGCACAACATATAACTATGAATTAAAGGTAGTGCTTAAAGGAAAATTTATAGCCATAAACACCTAGATCAGGAAAGAAGAAATATCTCAAATCCATAACATTGAGGAAGTAGGGGAAAAAAGCAAAATAATCTCAAAGCTAGCAGGAGGAAAGAAATAATAAAGCATAGAATGTAGATAAATACAATAATGAATAGAAAAACAATAGAGAGACTCAATCAAACCAAAAGTTGATTCTTTGAAAAGATGAACAAAATTATCAAACCTTTAGCTGGACTGACAAAGCCAAAAGTGAAGATGCAAATAACTACAATCAGAAATGAAAAGTGAAAACATTATTAGCAACCATACAGAAATAATAAAAGATTATTAGTAAATTTGATGAAGAACTGTATACCAACAAATTAGATAACTTAGATGAAATAAACATTTCTAGAAACACACAAATGATCTAAACCAATTCAAGTAAATAGAAAATCTTAACAGATCTATAACAAGTAAAAAGATTACATCAGTAATCAAAAACTTCCAACAAAGAAAAGTCTAGGACCAGATTGCTTTGCTGATGAATTCTATGAAAAAATTAAAAAGTCAACACTCAAGCTTTCAAGAAATGGGACATTCCTAATTCATTTTATCAGGCCATCATTACCCTGAAGCCAAAGCCAGTTGAAGACATCACAAGGAAAGAAAATTACAGACCAATATCCCTTATGACTAGGTGAAATAATCCTCAAAGAAACATGAGGAAGGATTATACACCATGACCAAATGATTTATCCCAGGAATGTAAGGATAGATCAACATAAGAAAATCAATCAGTGTAAGACACCACATTAATAGAATGAATGGTGGGAAGTGGCAGTGCACGTGATTATCTCTGCATCACTTGACACAGAATAAGTATTTAAAAAATCCAACATCTGCTTGTGATAAAAACACTCAGACAACTAGGAATAGAAGGGAGCTTCCTTAATATGATAAAGAACATTTATAAAAAGCCCACAGCTAACATCATACTCAATGGTGAAAGACTGAAAGTCATCCCCTAACATCAGGGACAGGATGCCTACTTTTACCATAGTGATTCAACATTGTACTAGAAGTTCTAGTCATAGGAATTAGACAAGAAAAAGAAATAAAAGGTATCCAAATTGGAAAGTAAGAAGTAAACTATCTCTATTTGAAGATGAAAAATATCCTATACAGAGATAAGTCCAAAGAATCCACAAGAAAGCTACTAGAGCTAATAAAAAATTCAGAAAAATTGCAGAGTACAAGATTCATATCCGGAAATCAGTTGAGTTTCTATACACTAGCAATGAACTCCTTGACAAGAAAGATAAGAAAGAACTCCCATTTACAATAGCAGCAAAAAGAGTAAAATATTTAGAAATAAATTTAACCAAGGATGTGAAAGTCATACTGAAAACTACAAAACAATTCTAAAACTAATTTAAGAAGCCCTAAATAACTGGAAAAATTATTCATATCCATAGATAAGAATACTTAATATTATTAAAATGACAGCACTATTCAAAGCATTCTGCATCTTCAACACAGTTTATATTAAAACTCTAACAATGATTTACAGGAATAAAAAAGTTAACCCTTAAATTTATATGGAATTTAAGGGGCTTTGAATAACCAAAACAATATTGAAGAATAAGAACAGAAAACTCACACTTCCTCAGTTCAAAATTTACCACAAAGCTGCAGTGATCAACAGTGTAGTAATGGCAAAGCAATAGATATATGGGCCAATGGTAAAAAATTGAAAGTCTAGAAATAAACCCACACAGCTATAGTCAATTGATTTTTGACAAATGTACCAAGTCCATTCAAGGGTGAAAGAATAGTCTCTTTAGCAAAGAATGTGGGATGATTGGATATTCACCTGAAAAAAAATGACGATGGAGTGCTACTTCACATCATACATAGAAATCAACTTAAAATGGATCAGTGATCTAAGTATGAGAACTAAATACCGTAAAACTCTCAGAAGAAAACATTGGAATGAATCTTCATGACTTTAGGTGTGGCAAAGAATTCTTAGATAGAACATATAACTAGGAACAACAACAATAAAAATATATAAATTTGACTTTATTAAAATTAAATTGTGTATTTCTTGACATTAACAAGAAAATGAAAAGACAGCCTATACAATGAGAGAAAGTATTTGCCGGTCATATATCTGATGAGTTAGACAGCCAGAATATATAAAGAACTTATAAAGTACAAAAACTAAACTCCAATTAAAAAATGGACAAAGGAGTTAAATAGACATGTCTCTGAAGAAAATATACAAATGGTCAATATGTATATTAAAAATGCTGAACAATTATTAGCTAACAGGGAAATTCGAATCAACGTCATGAGATAATAGGACGATTATAATCAAGAGATGGAAAATACCAAATATTAATAAGAATGTAGAGAAATTAGAACCCTCTTAAATTGCTGGTGAAAATTTAAAGTGGTGTAGCCATTACTGAAAACAGTTTGTTGCTTCATTAAAAAGCTAAAATGGAATTACCAGTAATTCCACTCCTAGGCATATACCCCCCAAAATTGAAAACAGGAACTTAAACTGAAACTTATATCAAAATGTTTATTGAAGCATTATTCAACTTTTGGTGGATACCACCCAAGTCTCCATTAGATGAAGGGATAAACATAATGTGATGTAAACGTGCATTGGGGTATTATTCAGTTTCAAAAAGGAATGAAGTTCATTCTGATACATGTGACAACACTGATGGACCTTGAAAATATTATGCTAACTGAAATAAGCTAGACACAAAAGGACAAATACTTTATGATTCCACATATGTGAAATCTCTAGTATAGATAGAGACATGAAGTAGACTGGAGAGTACCTAGGACTGGGAGCAGGGGAAATAGGGAGTTATTTCTTAATGAGTATACAGTTTCCATTTGGAATGTTGAGTAAAAGTTTTTTTGGAAGTACTGATGATGGCTGAACAACACTGTGAATGTAATCAATGACACTGAAAAGTACTCTTACAATGACTAAAATCTCAAAAAAAAATGTTATATATGTTTTAGCACAAATATTTTTAAAAAGGATCACAGACCTAAATGTAAAATTGCAAAATGTCTGGAAGATAACATAGGAGAAGGTTTAGGAGACTTTGGATTTGATGATGACTTTTTTGATAAAACACCAAAAACATGATCCATAAAAGAAAGAACTGATAAGTTGGAATCTATTAAAATGAAAAACTTTTACTCTGTAAAGATCACAGTTAAGAGAATAAAATCAAAGACAGACTGATAGAAATCCTTTGTAAAACACATATTTGATAAAGAACTGGTATCCAGAATAGACAAAGAAATCTTAAAATTCAACAATAAAAAAATCAAATTTAAAATAGGTAAAAGATAACAGATATCTCATCAAAAAAGACATGCCAATAGAAAATAAGACTGCTCTACTGATAATATGCTCATATTGTATATCATAGGGAATTGAAAACACAATGAAGGCATGGAGGATGTTTAAGGGCATATTGTTAAGTGAGTGAAGCCAATCTGAAAAGGCTTCATCCTGTATGATTCTAACTATATGACATTCTGAAAAAACATTATAAAATAAGGTAAATAATAGGCACGATGCTGTACAGATCCCTAGAACTTACTCATCTTGCATAACTGAAACTTTTTACCAATTTAACAACTCTCCATTTTTACCTCCTCCCAGCCCCTGGTAACCACTATTCTATTTTTTTCTTATATGAGTTTGACTATTTTAGATATCTCATATAAGTGGATATCTCATGCAATATTTATCCATCTGTGACTGGTTTATTTCCCTTAGCATAATGTACTCTGGGATCATCAATGTTGTCTCAAATGACAGGATAATCTAGATCGCAAAGAGATATCTGCATTTATATGTTCACTGAAATGTTATTCACAATAGCCAAGATACTAAAACAAGCCAAATATCTATAGACTGAATGTGTAAAGAAAATGTGGTATATGTGTGGAATATTATTCAGCTTTTAAAAATAAGGAAGTCCTGTGTGTTCTTATAATGTAACCTCATCTCCTTAGGTAATTTGAGGATTTTCTACTCCTTTTATTTATTTATTATTTTTATTTTTTAATTTTTTTGCCGTACGCGGGCCTCTCACTGTTGTGGCCTCTCCCATTGCGGAGCACAGGCTCCGGACACGCAGGCTCAGCGGCCATGGCTCACGAGGTAGTGTGGGATCTTCCCGGACCACGGCACGAACCTGCGTCCCCTGCATCGGCAGGCGGACTCTCAACCACTGCGCCACCAGGGAAGCCCCTCTGCTCCTTTTAAAATTAATCTCCCAATTTAAACAGTTATCTAAAATAAAACTTATGGTTAGATGAATAAAATTAATTTTCTATCCACATTACATGCAAATAGCTAGATGCATTTTAAACCTTCTTGAAGATTAAGTTTTAGGAATATTTTTCTTAAAATATAGGCCATGTGATAGTTACAAAATTCACTTTGGGTCTCTTAGAAAATATCTCTTAGAAATAGGTACTCATTCTCCAGGAAGGGGAAATTAAGGAAAGATTTTCAAGATAGTAGTATATATTTGAATTGGTGTGACTTTCAATATTTTATATCGTATAAATTATATATATTCATTGCATAGTTTGTGGGAACATCTCAAAAATACAGAATTCTCTTTAAGAGAGGTTGAGAATGCAGGAAAATGGTAATAATATTTCTGAATATTTGTATTAATTTGGTTTAAATATAAATTGGAATAGATTAGGTGACTTGCAAAAATTCCTTCTGGACACCCTGGGGTCACTTGAAAAAACAGAGAATCATTCTCTAACAGTTTCAGTGCAGCACCACAGGAGTGCAAGATCTGCTTGACTTCCAAATGAGAAATTCATGCCATATATACTAAGAAAGCGTGGAACAAGAATAGTGATGAGTCTGAGATTGAACGTAGCTTATAAAGATTCTTGAACATGCAAGTTTTGATTTGCAATTGAGATGCTTTTCATATAGGACACTCAATATAACCAGTTTGTAAAAAAATAATAATAATAAACAGAAAGCTCAAATAGAGTTGGGTGACCAGAAGGGGAGAACTCTCACACCCTGTGATGATAGCAGAGCCCAACAGGAAGAAGAAAGACTCCTTCTCTCTCCTGGCAAAGACTCAGCCAATGAAAGGGCATGGACTCTGTTCATATAGCCTTCGTTTTACCCTCTATTAAAGCATTCTCCTTCCCTTACCATGTAGAGAGCTTCATGTGGCTTGCCATGATTGCAGGCCCCAAGTTGCAATTCTCTGCTGATCCTGAATAAAAATTTTAAATTATTTTTTCTGGAGAAATAACTGGCAGACTATTTGTTTTAGGTCCACTATTTCTAGAACAAAGTTGTTTAACATGTCAAAATAATATTGATCTCCATGGATATGGCTCATTTGATTATAATATTTTTAATGGCAAGAGCACATCTCATTAGTATGTTTTAGGACTGACCTTTTCACCATGGGTCAAAACTAGGAATTCAACAAACACTGAGTTATATATATTTGAGTAATATGTTGATAACCCTATTTTTTCACTGCTAAAAATCTGGTAGCAGAGGGGTAGGGACATGTACATCTGACCTATAATTTACTGACCTGTAATTTATAATTTATTGATACAAAATAAATAATATAATCCACCATATGAGAAGGAATTGAAAAGTCAAATATCATAAGGGCAGAAAAGAGAAAAATCCTTCAGTAGAGAAAATGTACAGAAAATGTGGTTAAACTCTCTGAGATATCTTGTCAAGCCTTGTATTAGTTTGCAGCCCAAATTTCACTCAACCAAAACACATTACTGGTATTTTCACTCGTAAGTTATTGGTCTGAGCAACTAAATTCTTCACTAGCTTTAGCTAAATAAATGGGGTCAAGGACTTTTGTATAAAACAGGTTTACAAAAACTAACATTTATTCAAAATGTCTGGACTCCAGCTATTTCTTTAAATAAATTGAACTGAGATTTTTTGGTCAATCTTGTAATTGGACTATGAGGCACTAATAATTGTAAAAAAAATTAGCTTTGTAAATGTTTTCTACTACATATTTATCTCTTTTTTGATAAAATGAATAGGCTTAAGATTTTATAAGTGATTTGAGCTCCATGGAGTTGTATAAACTGGGTAGAGATGCTTATGAGGAAAGAAAGTTATGCCTTTAAAAAAAAACCATTATATTTCATGCTAAATTAAAGTATCTAAACTTCCCTTTGTTTAATACATATGAGGTTCTTTATATTATTTCTTTGAGCAACTGTTTAAATTTTTGTGCTTCACTTTACTACCATTATTTTGAAAATTTAACATCTCTTCTCCTTTCCCAAATGAAAACATATTTTACATATTCTCCAGGAGCACTCTTTGAAGCAATGCCTTGCTTTCAGAGACTCATTGTGTTACTAACTTAACAAATTATCTATGGGCATCCAATTTTGTGCTTTGAAAATGTATACAGTGATCATTTAAAATATTCCATAATTATGCATTTTAAAAGTGGCATCATTAATTGTCTTGCTATATGATACTTATTTAGAGAAACAAATGAAATATTTTGGCCAACTTTATTTTATTTCATTCCTAGAATACATCAGGATATTTCTGATTGATGTGTTTGAGACTCTGAACATACTCTTTAAGTCCTTTCTAAATGAGAGCTTGTCAATAGCTTTGTCTATGTGCAAATTCTGAATACAGTGCTGGGTAGCCCGTGTGGTTGGAAAATGTTTTCCAAGAGAAAGAAGGAAAGGAAAACCATCATTTTTAATTTGATTTTGAATGCACTTCAATAAGCCTCTATTCTACTTTTAGGACAGTTAAAATACAAGTGATTAAACTGTAACATACACCAAAATGGAAAACTTTCCATCTGAAAAGAAGCACTGATATAAAAGGAAAAACTTACAATTACATCTAAATCCACTTGTACTAATATCTATGGTTTTCACACATCCATTATTTATATTGCTATTGTATAAAATGTTAAGAGGCATTAAACAGGGCAAATTATAAGATGTACCCTTTAACAATTCATGTGTTTGATTCTTTAAAGACATATTTTGGCAAATGAGTTGCATTTTGGTTGTGGTTATAACATTGTCACTGATATTACAATATACATGAGCAAAAGAATTAGTAAAAGGAAATGTTAACTACTGAGCTATGTATAATCCTGAATATTTAATTAAAACAGTATCACATTTAAAAAATCACAGCTCTACTAAAATGTATTGGGTATTGGAAATATATTAGGAAACTATGAGGTATTACTTAAATAATGGAGTTTCAAATGCTCCAGTTCTGCTTTAGGGTACTTCAGTGAATAATCCTGATAGATATAGGGAAGTATGTATATAATAAATTGCTCAAATGCATGTCGCAAACAAATATATTTTACTGTGTGAATTAATAAGTTAAACATATTTAAATCTTTTTTTCTCTTCCTAAATACCCACTTCAGTGAAACATTTTGGAAAAATCAGAGCTAAACTTAAGAGTTCTTAGTATAAAAATGGTAGCCTAAGAATGAGGTACAACTTGTGACACTATTATTTATAGTTTCATTTTTACATTTTGAATAAAAACTGTACTTTTTATGAAATATAAAATTGTGACTTTGGGCTTCCCTGGTGGCGCAGTGGTTGAGAGTCTGCCTGCCAATTCAGGGGACACGGGTTCGTGCCCCGGTCCGGGAGGATGCCACATGCTGCGGAGTGGCTGGGCCCGTGGGCTCTGCAACAGAGAGGCCACAACAGTGAGGGGCCCACATACCGCAAAAAAAAAAAAATTGTGACTTTATAGAAATTAGACAGTTCATAGTAACCTAAATTAACCTAAAATGTGCCACATAATGTTTTCATTATCATTTGCTGTAACTTATATTCAGTAATCCACTAGGAAAATGAGTATTATATCACATTATTAGAATGATCAAAAATTTTGTTTTTTGTTTTACTGACTGGCTTAATATGTTTGCTAGAGTAAGATACACAGCACTATTCTCCTCTGTCCCATTTGGTAGCAGCTTCTCCTTAAAGCCTCTGATTATTGAGTGTTCCATTTATTTTAAGATATAATCTAAAAAACAAATACCATATGCTAACACATATATATGGAATCTAAAAAAAAAAAATGTTACTGATGAACCTAGTGGCAGGGCAGGAATAAAGATGTAGACATAGAGAATGGACTTGAGGACACGGGGTGGGAGGGGGAAGCTGGGGTGAAGTGAGAGTAGCATCGACATGTATATAATACTGAATGTACAATAGTTTAGCTAGTGGGAACCAGCCGCATAGCACAGGGAAATCAGCTTGGTGCTTTGTGACCACCTAGATGGGTGGGATAGGGAGGGTGGGAGGGAGGCTCAAGAGGGAGGAGATATGGGGATATATGTATACATATAGCTGATTCACTTTGTTATACAGCAGAAAGTAACACAGTATTATGAAGCAATTATTCTCCAATAAAGATTATTAAAAATATATATATAATCTAGTACAATTCCTTAATTTTACATAGGATGAAACTGATATTTAGAGGACCTCAGTGATGTTGGTATAGATGAGCCAGTTAGTGGCAGAGTTAGGAAAATTTCCACAGTCTAATGTATGCTCAGAGTTTACACTTTTCAATCCTAAGTAGACCACTTTAGGAAGGGAAGAATCAAAGTGTTAAACAAGTATAATTCATTAAAAAGAAAAGGAGGATGGATACTAGTTAAGAGTGCATATTTAGAATATTTAGTTTTGTATTTCTCTCTGATTTTACATCATATAAATACATTCTAAGCTAACTGTATAAATAAGTCAGGTGTTTAAGCATAAATTCTGATTTGATAGAGAGATTTGTTTAAATACCCTGCAGCCCCCAGTTGCCACTCCTCAGCCCAAGGAGGGGATCTGAAAGCCTCTGCAGGCCAAGGCCTTTACACAGTGCTTCACTTTTCCCACTCAGGATTCCCAGGCAATTCTAAGTGCCTCCCAAGAAAGAGCTGAGGAAGAGGGCATGGTTAGCTTGGGAACACAGTCTGCCTGAACCCATATTTGCGGTGAATTATGGCTGCCGACTTGAGGCAAAAGCAGCAGTTCTTTCTCTGCTTCCCCCTGGCAGATGCCATGATGTTTCTTCCAGCCACAAAACGGCTCCTGAGGCCCCCATCCAGCACCCCCTCCCCAATCCTGTCCCTCTTCCATTATTCCTGTTTGGTCAGCCAGAGATAGGGAAAATTTTATTTATAAAACAGTGACACAGAAACTTGTGGTACTGTGTTTGTGATAAGTGGATTATTCAAAACACTAGACCCTGTGCATTGCATCTCTTGTCCAGATCCAAGGGTATTTATGAGATGGGCTTTGAGAAAGTTCTCCATTCTAGAAACCACAGCACTTTGGAAATAATTCCTAAAATACATTACTGGTATTCACTAAATTTACTTCAGGCTACTTTCATGGTCTAATGCCTAAAACAAGAGATCTTACTGATTCATTGTTTGTTTTGTTTTGCTTTTTTCCCTTTTTTGGGGGGAAGCCAACTTGGGAATTTCTACGTCAGAAATGAGTCTTAGTGTTCTGTCCACTCTTTGAATTTAATCTTAATGGCCTCCAACGTGTTCTCTGTCTTAACACAATTTGAAACATGACCTGGATGGGCAGGCCCTTGTAATCTGCTTCTAGAATCAGGTTGCACCCCAGAAGCAGCTTTGCAGTGAAGAACTTTGTCACATTTGTTGTCCCTAAATTTATCATAGTAAGCATTTAGGACAGGCCTGGGAATCAGGGTTCTCCCAGATCCCAATCTCATTTCTTATGCTTCCTTTAAGCTTTGCTTTGGCTCACATCTTTTTTAGTTGGGATACAATGATAGTGAACTATCCAAAAGTTCCAGTTTATGGATTGAAAGAAAAGACAGGAAGGTTTGTATCTGCCAAATCTTCCCTATTCTCTGCTTCCAAGGAACCAGTTTCAACCTAAACCTTTGTCATAATTTTGTGACATCTCTGAAAGTGATAAAACTTTTTTTCTACCATGTTTTCAGATGATGCAAACTAAGTAAGGTAATGCCTGAGTCACAGGTTAAAGTAGGTTGTGGTTTAGACTTTGCAGGCCTACATTACAAGGATCACTAACCACACCCCAGCACAGCAGGTCTTTGTTCTCTCTGTCCATTTTTTCTGAATTTTTGTCTTTAGTTACTCTACCTTACTAATTACTTCAAGTATTAAGTGCTAAATATTTTATGATTCTTTTAGAAAAAAGTGACAAAATATCCAACCTAGACGATTAAAGTAATAAAGCTGATTTAAGCTATACTCACTCTCAAAAAAATAAAGCTTGCAAGTTTAAGGATAATTTCCAGGGGCAGCTAATCTAGGAATTCAGATGATAAGCTGTGTATCTCTCACTCATGCTCTGAACTCTGGTTCTCTGATCTTGATCAGTTTGCAAACAGGCTACTTTTTTTCAAAGTGCAATTGTGTAAAACAGCATGATGCTACCCAAAGAAGGAGAAATAAATTCTGGAGAAGCATAAACAACAGCTGCCACTGCAGTTGCCACATCCCCTTACATGCTCTTGTCTTGCGCTTTTCACATTTCTATCTACCCTCAGAAACTCAGTAAAACTAGATATTATTCATAAAACATATTTTTATGACTAGTAGAGTAATTGAATTTTTTGGTTATTTCCTTCTTACTATTTTTTATTTTACTTTTTTTTAAGAATTGCCAATTCATGTCCTTTGCCCATTTTATTTTTTTTCCGTCTTTTTAATAGATGACATGTACTGAGTGCTTATTATAAGCTGGACACTGTGATTAGTCATTTTTAGATGCATCTAATATTCAAAAAATCTTATATATACTTTAATCGCTAATTTTTATAGAGAAAAATGAAGCACAGAGAAATTAAGTAAATTACCTGAAGTCAAAGCTCTGTTGCTCAGATTTGACCCAGTGCTTTCTGACTGTCAAGAAAAGCATGCCTTTTTAACCACTACTGATTTGCTTTCATATATAATAATTTTATTCCTGATTAACCTGTGATATATACCATAGATATTTTACTGAGTTCTTGTCTGCTGTTCATTTATTTTATGTTGGAAGTTTTTCCTTTGTCAGTCGGATTCACATATATCAATATATTGGTTCATATTGTTTCTGTCTTTATAAAGCCCTGTACATTTATATTACAAAAGAATTCACTTTGATGCACTTCCAATGTTCTTATGGTTTCTTTCTTACATATAATATTTTATATATTAAAATTTATTTTGGTTTGTGGAATGATATATGAATATGATATTTTACCCAAAGCTTAGCCTCTTTATCAATACCATGTACTTAATAGTCTCCTTATTTCTACTAATTGTACATGCCACTTATGGCAAATAAATTATTGCATGTAACTTTTCATTACTGAAACTTGTATTTTTGTCATATTGCCAGAAACACATGGTTTTAATTATGCCAGCTTAAAATATCTAGTATAAACATTCCCATGAATTATTATGGAAGTAAGAAAAGTTTTCATTTAACATTTCTACTGGAATTTCATTAAATTTATATCTTAATTACAAGTAAATTTTATCTTTAGAATAGTTTCATTTTAAGTCCAGAAATATGATTATTCAAGTCTCTTTTTAAGTTCATCTGCAAACTTCTCTACTTTATGTAGATATTGTGTGTCTTAAAAATCATTCCCAGACATTTTATAAACTACTTTTTACTATAAATTGTTTACTTTTTTAGTTTAAGGACATGTCTTTCCAATCCAAAAGATTTTTGATACCTATTTTTTAAATCAAGGAATGACATTTACACTTTAGGAAATGATTTCTGGACAGAATGAATGGGCACATTTACCTTTCCCTGAAAGAATATTCACAGAAGATTGTCTTTCTAAAATGAAGATTTGCAACATACAAATATCTGTTTCAGCCACTCATTTGTTAAATCCGTAACGACTGCTGTACTAACAATATGGTAAGCCACTATTATATTTCCTATCCTGAAGTAAACAAAACCAACCTAAGCCAACAGTTTTTGCTGGCCATATAATCAACAAATCGCCTTAAATCCGTGTCATAAAAGGACAAAGTTTAATGGAGATTTTAAATCGGGTGGTCCATTATAACACCTTCTTATCTGCATGTCTGTCAGTACAATCAACCCGCCTTATCCATGGGTTCCATATCTGCAAATTCAGCCAACTATGGATCAGAAATATTTGGGAAAAAAATTCCAGAAAGTTCCAAAAAGCAAAACTTGAATTCTCTGCACACTGACAACTATTTACATAGCATTTACATTGTATTATAGCAATTTATTAGCATTTACATTGTATTAGGCATTATAAATAATCTAGAGATGATTTAAGGTGTACAGTAGGATGTGTGCATGGGTTACAGGCAGACCTTGTTTTATTGAGCTTTGCTTTACTATGCTTCAAAGATATTGCATTTTCTTTTTTTAACAAATTGATGGTTTGTAGCAACCCTGCATTGTCAGATGATGGTCAGCACTTTTTAGCAATAAAATATTTTTAATTGAGATATGTATTTTTTTAGTCATAATGCTATTGCAAAGGTAATAGACCACGTTATAGTAGTCTATTAACTGTGTTAATAGACTACTGTTATTATTTATGTTTATTAAAGTAAACATAACTTTTAAATGCACTGGGAAACCAAAAAAATTGTGTGACTCACTTTATTGCGATATTCACTTCATGCTGATGGTCTGAAACTGAACCTGAAATATCTCAAGATATGCTTGTTTATGAAAACACTACTGATTTTTAAAATAAGAGACTTGATCATCCCTGGATAGGGGGTCCTAAAACCAATCCTTAAATACTGAGGGATGACTGTGTTCTCACTATACAGTTATTCTTCTGATGTATTCTTTCAAGATCACCCCTTTTAAAACAAACTTCTGTTTATGGCAATTTCCAGTTGAGAAAGTTCTGTGAATCTACATGGGTTTCAGAAATAAGAACAAATTCTTTAGTATGATACTTAAAGTTGCCTATATTATAATTGTAATGAGTTCAGATTTGTTTCTCACTAATAACCATCATTAGCATTTCACAATGTGTCATAAAGATGACATTGGTAGTGTCACTGGTGGTGTGTGTCACAAGGTGATCAGATAAACATTTTTATACACACATATACATATATATACACATAAAGAAATTATATATGTGTATGGTATATGTAAGTAAAAATTGGCTGATTAACGAAAACTATAGATTTTTGATACAGTTGTTATGAAAATATGGCAATTTATTTAACATGATACTCAAATATTTGACTATATGTAGTAATTACTGTCTTTAAGAACTCATCACTCCTAGAGACTATTTCCTTTCCATCTTCTATGTATTCTCTGTGCTTTCTTACTTAAAACATTGGTTATTCCTCTACCCATAAATTTTACGCTCTATTATCACTGTTCATCTGACTTTTATCTTCTTTATGCCTCTATCAAACCTGAAGAAAAAGAACTGCTTCTTTCATTAGCCTGGCACCCTGCCAAGTGCCATGTAGATATTAGAATCCTCAGTAAATGATTACTACCTTGCAACAAATATGTCAATATCCACAGTAAAACTGAACCAAATTCTTCTCTACATTCCAAGTTTGGTGTCATGTTCCTCTAAATAAATCATCAAGCCTAGATGACTGCACTGGAAATTTTTAACAAAGATTTAAAAAGGAAATAATAACTATTCAATGCAAACTCTTTCAGAAAATGGAAGAGGAATGAATACTTCCTAGTCATCTGATGACAGTATTACATGACCAGACAGGAAATTATGAGCCAACTACAGTCAAATATTCCTCCCCCAAATAGATGCAATAATGAAATAATTCCTACCTACACCATACATGTTTAAAACTCTCATAAGCTAGGAACAGAAGGGAAATTCCAGTGAAGGGAATCTGTGAAAAATCTACAGGTAACATCTTCAGTAGTGAAAGGTCGAATTTTATTTTTCCTCTGGGATTGTGAAAGAGATAAAGGTTTTTGCTCTGACTTCTCCTATTCAACATTTGGAAAACCTAAACAGTATATTAGGTGGGAAAATGAAAAAAAAAAAAAGGCATTCAGATTGGAAAGAGCTTATGCTACCTGATTTAAAGATTTACTTTGAGACTGAGTCTTAATTCTTTTGGAATAGGTATAAGGATAAATATATTTAAAATGCAATGTCTTAGTAAACCAAAGATTGAAAAGGATGATACTAATTTGGGAAAAAATAATATGATAAAAGAATTCTAAAAAGGCTCCCAGACTCCTGCTCCCTACTGTACACACTGTGTATAATCCCCTATTTAAAAAGAAAAAATTTAGAGCAGTTTTGAATTCACAAAAGAATAAAGAGAAAGATACAGTAGTTCTATTTTTAGTTTTTTGAGAAACCTCCATACTGTTTTACACAGTCGCAGCACCAGTATACATTCCCACCAACAATATACATTCTCTACATCCTTGCCAACATTTGTAATTTGTGTTCTTGTTGATAGCCATTCTGACAGATGTGAGGTGATATTTCTTTGTGGTTTTGATTTACATTCTGCTGATGATTATCAGTGTTGAGCAACTTTACATGTGCCTGTTGGATATCTGCATTTCCTTTGGAAAAATGTCTATTCAGTTCTTCTGCCCATTTTTAAATTGGGTTGTTTGTTTTTCTGATGTTGAGTTGTATGAGCTGTTTACATATGTTGGAGATTAATCCCTTATTGGTCATGTCATTTGCAAATATTTTCTGCCATTCAGTAGGTTGTCTTTTTGTTTTGCCGATGGTATCCTTTGCTGTGCAAAAGCTTTTAAGTTTATAATTAGGTCCCATTTGATCATTTTTGCTTTTATTTCCTTAACTTTAGGAGACAGATCTGAAAAGTTATTGCTGTAACTTATGTCAGAGTGTTCTGCCTATGTTTTCCTCTCAGAGTTTTATGGTTTCTGGTCTTGCATTTAGGTCTTTAATCCATTTTGAGTTTATTTTTATAAATGGTGTTAGAGAATGTGCTGATTGCATTCTTTTACATGTAATTGTCCAGTTTTCTCAGCACCACTTACTGAAGAGACTGTCTTTTCTCCATTGTACATTCTTGCCCCCTTGGTCATAGATTAATTGACTATAAGTGCATGTGTTTATTTCTGAGCTCTCTTTCCTGTTCTGTCGACCTGTGTATCGTGTGTGTGTGTGTGTGTGTGTGTGTGTGTGTGTGTGTGTGTGACAGTATCATACTGTTTTGATCACAATAGCTTTGTAGTATAGTCTGAAGTCAGGGAGCATGATTCCTCCAGCTCTGTTCTTTTTCCTCAATATTTTGGCTATTTGGTTTCTTTTGTATTTCCATATAAATTTTTAAATTATTTGTTCTATTTCTGTGAAAAATGCCATTGGTATTTTGATAGATATTGGCAGTGCCTTGGGTAGTATGGTCGTTTTAACAATACTAACATATAACCAGCTGTTCCACTCTTTGGTATATATCCTAAAAAAACAAAACACTAATTTGAAAAGATATATATACCCCAACGTTCATAGCAGCATTATTTACAATTGCCAAGATATGGGAGCAACCTAAGTGTCCATCAGAAGATAAATGGAAAAAAAAATGGAAATAGCAGCAAAGCCTATAATTTTCTGAGGAATATATCTATATTACCTTTATGGAGGAAAAAATATCTTATTAAAGGCATTAAAGAGGACTCCTCAAAATGAGAAGAAATATAATGGCTACGGATACCATGACACATAAAAATGTTCATGCTTTTCAAATCGATCTGAAGCTTCTTGTAACTTTGGACAAATTCTAGAAGGCTTTTTTGTAGGACTTGAGAAAATAGTGTAAACTTTACATGAAAAAGCATAGAGACAAATATAGTCACTTTTTTTTTGAAAACTAACAAGTGAGCAAACTGTCTTATCAGATTTCAACATTTATTATGAAAAATAACACAGTCTAGTATTAGAATAGATGTAATAACTGGCCTAATAGAACAAAATGGAAACTCAGAAATTAACATGTGCTCTTATGGAAACCTGATATACTATAGACATGTCATTGCAGATAAGGGTACATGGATAAGACAACTCAATAAATAATACAACTGGTTATCCATATGGAAAAATAAAATAAATGTCCTTTTCCTTCATATCCAGAGGTCAATTCTATTTGGTTTAAAGACCTAGATGCAAAAAATAGTTAAAAAAATTTTTTTAGAATATATTAGAGAGTATCTTTATGACTTTTGGAGCAGAGAAAATTTTCTTAAACATGGCATAAAACACATCTTAAGAAAAATGTGAATCAAAAGAAAAAACACTTTTGTGAGCAAGAAGACACTGTAATAGTCACAGACTGAGAAAGAAAAAAAAATGGAAACACATAATTAACAAGTTATTAATAGCCAGAAAAAAGCAATAAGAATAAGAAAGATATACACCTCTCTACCCCCCAAAGGCATAATAATTTTAAAATACAAGCAAGAATTAATGTAAAAGGTAACCCAGATTCTACTGTGTGTGTGTATGTTGGAGATGCCTTCACTTTTGAGAGCCAAACGTTAGTATCCCTTGCAAACTCTGTGTTCAGTGACATCACCATGGCAGCTTGAAATTGGCCTTGGTGGGAGAATATGCATTCCAAGTCCTTCTTCAGTACATCAGGGCTTCCTCGTAAACACCTTCCTCTGTCTTCCATATACTGGTATGAGGTGGAAACTTATAATGCCATTATAAAGAATTGTAAAGGACAGTTTGCTCAGTTGAACTTGATTTAAATTTTATCATTGCCACAACAGTGGTTGTACCTTGTAAACACATCTTGACCTTGTAACCACAGCCACTGCTGGTTGAGCTGGAGAAAAAGAGAACTTCCTACCTTTCCCTCTTGAGTCACTTGATCAAGAGCCAAAGCCCACCTGACAAAAGGAGTGTGCAATGTGTACTGATTCACTTGCATCACAAAAGCTCACAAAGCAGTATTTTAGTTCTTATGCGTATAGCTCAACATTGCCACCAATAAAATTCAGGAAATGAGGAATTCCCTACAGGGAAAGGACAAGATGCCAGGAAGCCTATACATATATATATATATATATATATATATATATGTGTGTGTGTGTGTGTGTTTTTAAAAAAATTTTATTGGACTATAGTTGCTTTACAGTGTTGTGTTAGTTTTTAATGTACAGCAAAGTGAATCAGCTATACATATACAATATCCTCTCTTTTTTGGATTTCCTTCCCATCTAGGTCACCACAAAGCATTGAGCAGAGTTCCCTGTGCTATACAGTAAGTTGTCATTTGTTATCGATTTTATACATAGCATCAATAGTGTATATATGTCAATCCCAATCTCCCAATTCATCCCACCCTCCCCTTTCTCCCTTGGTATCCATACATTTGTTCTCTACATCTGTGTCTTTATTTCTGCTTTATAAGTAAGATCATCTATACCAATTTTTTCAGGTCCCACATATATGCATTAATATATGATATTTATTTTTCTCTTTCTGACCTATTTTGCTCTATATGACAGTCTCCAGGTCCATCCATGTCTCTACAGATGACCCAATTTCATTCCTTTTTATGGCTGAGTAATATTCCATTGTATATATGTACCACATCTTCTTTATCCATTCTTCTGTTGATGGACATTTAGGTTGCTTCCATGTCCTGGCTATTGTAAATAGTGCTGCAATGAACATTGTGGTGCATGTGTCTTTTTGAATTATGGTTTTCTCTGGATATATGTCTAGTAGTGAGGTTGCTGGGTCACATAGTAGTTCTATTTTTAGTTTTTTAAGGAATCTCCATACTGTTCTCCATAGGGGCTGTATCAATTTACATTCCCACTGACAGTGTAAAAGGGTTCCCTTTCTCCACACCCTCTCCAGCATTTATTGTTTGTAGATTTTGTGATTATGGCCATTCTGACCTTTGTGAGGTGATACCTCACTGTAGTTTTGATTTGCATTTCTCTAATAATTAGTGATGTTGAGCATTTTTTTGTGTGTGTGTTGACCATCTGTATGTCTTCTTCAGAGAAATGTCTATTTAGGTCTTCCACCCATTTTTTGATTAGATTGTTTGTTTTTTTGTTATTGAGCTTCATGGACTGTTTATATATTTTGGAGATTAATCCTTTGTCCGTTGCTTCATTTGCAAATATTTTCTCCCATTCTGAGGGTTGTCTTTTTGTCTTGTTTATGGTTTCCTTTGCTGTGAAAAAGCTTTTAAGTGTAATTAGGTTCCATTTGTTTATTTTTGTCTTTATTACCATTATTCTAGGAGGTGGGTCAAAAAAGATCGTGCGATTTATGTTAAGGAGTGTTCTGCCTGTGTTTTCCTCTAAGGGTTTTTTTTGGGGGGAGGGGGTGGGTACACGGGCCTCTCACTGTTGTGGCCTCTCCCGCTACAGAGCACAGGCTCTGGACGCACAGGCTCAGTGGCCATGGCTCACAGGCCCAGCCACTCCAAAGCATGTGGGATCTTCCCGGACCGGGGATATACCCGTGTCCCCTGCATCGGCAGGCGGACTCTCAACCACTGCACCACCAGAGAAGCCCTCCTCTAAGAGTTTTATAGTGTCTGGCCTTACATTTAGGTTTTTCATCCATTTTGAGTTTATTTTTGTGTTTGGTGTTAGAGAATGTTCTAATTTCATTCTTTTACATGTAGCTGTCAAGCTTTCCCAGCACCACTTATTGAAGAGGCCAATTGGCTTGGTAAACCCTGCATTTATGGAATATCTGAATGGACGATGAGTGTTCCCAGAACTGAAAGTGGTCTAGCTCTAGCAGCTTTGGACTTTGGGGATAAGTACACGCAGGAGTTGGGCCAGGTCAGAGTCTGAGCTGCCCCACCGTGCCCACAGAGGGACTGGATCTTTGCATAGATCAAATCATTGCCATTATCATCAGGGTAGAAACATTTAAAAACTAAAGGCCTAATTAGCTAAGTCATTGCTTATGTCTTGGTGGAAGTCACTATTTTCAAAGGATAAACATTTTAACTTTCTAAACTTTTAAAATTATAAAATTGCATAATTGGAATTAATCTTAAAAATCATCTGATTCTTCTCTCTCAATATAAGAATTTCTTATGAAATATACCTGAAAGATAATCATCCGACTTCCACTTTTTTGTGTGTGTGTATGGAAGAACTTAACACTTTGCAAGTCAATCCATTCTGTTTCAAATTTTCAAATTGTCAGCAGTTTTTTTTTGCTGAACCTAAATTTGCCTAATTTTGACAACAAAACAACCTACTAATTTTATACATTCTTCCCTATTTACTGAAGGAGTGGTAAAACCTCAGTATTCTCCCTATATCCTATTGCCTTACTTATATCTGTGCTTCTCCAAGGAAATGAAACATAAAAAACAGTTAGGAGCTAGGATTTATAATCAACAAAATCTTAAAGGTCATCACACATTCAGATCAACTGAAAGGTAACACATGAAAAGTCCAAATGATAAATAAAAACTTTCATAAAAAAAGAAAGGTCAAAGCTCTTTGAAAGTGAGCTCCAAAAAGTTTTTTTTACTTTCTGTCCACATGAACAGGGTTTATGACAGTGGAAGATATTTAATAGAGTATGATAATAAGGGTGATTGAAATGTCAAATAATCTATAAAAATGAGCACAGTCTTTCAGAAAACATTAACATTTTAATGTGATAGGAAGCTAATATTTAGTACATTCTTTGTCTAGAGTATATCTGAATATCATAATCTTTTAAATTGGCTGATATTAGCTATAATGATTATTTTGACATATTATAAAAAATAAACATGTACATTGCAGGAAACTTCATAAAAATAAGTATGTATAAAAAAGGAAACAAAAACCATTCAAGATAGCCAATAGTAACATTTTTACAATATCAGTGAATGTGTTCATAAAGAGGCTTTGAGATAATCCATTTTGGGGGGCCTTGCCTGTTTCTTCCCAATAGCTTCTTTGAAAAACAAATTGCTTCCTTTTGGTAACTGCCTCTAAAGCAGTTAAACACTGAAGGATCTCACACACAGACACACACATCTGCAGATCTACAGATGCAACTTTCTTGCAATGCTACAGTTTCAATTTGAACTTAGGAATCTAAGCTATGTTTAATATATTATAGACTGTGTTTTAAAATATATATTCTCCTGGAGAGGTTGTAATGTCACATTTCACAGGTGCTGTCTTGACACAGTTTTGAGATCATAGCTAAAACTCTCATTCTACTTAGTAGGTTTGCTAAACCTGAATTCCAACCACTTCCCTTACTGGACACTAATTCCTAGATTATAGCATGTACCCCTAGCTGCCAGAAATGCCAGATGCCAAAAATCTAGGGGTATGTACTTCTTTCTTAAACCTATGGAAATATTCAAAATAACCAGTGCAGCTTGCCATACATGGAAGCCAGCTTGCCGTAGATAAACTAACTCCTACAGTTACAGCTTGCTGTTAATTCTTTCCTTGGGATTACCCACTGCCTGGCCCTGTGTGGCAGCCTTCTCCCCCTCCAAACCTGTAAATATTAGATAATAAAAAATTCTGCCTTTCATCTATCTTGGGATCATTGTGTTATGTCCTGTCATCATCAGAACCTAAAAAACACTGAAATAATGACACAGCCCCTGCCGTGTGTGTATGTGTGTGTGTGTGGAAATGGTCACCCTCTATAAGATTAAGATGTCTACTGCCAAATTCCCTGATATTGTGGAAGGATAAGAGTACACTGTTTGCCCATTTAGTTTGTTTTTTCTGTGTTTGGGAAAGAGTGAGAATGAGATGAGGACACAATACCTTTCCCTTTTATCTGGAGCAGGCTTTGCTACTGATACTTCCACTGGAGTATCTGTCCTTGATTTAACCAGAGAGAGAGAATTTATCATTCTAAAAATGCCCATGTTACTCAAATAGCAACAATGCCCAATCCTCCATCTCAGCCGTTGGAAAGCACTAGAATCTACTTAGTATAGAATTAGTAACTCAATTCTTCTCTTTGGCTGAGAGCCTGCCCCAAGTCTTTCTCACTTTATCTCAGTCTACTCAAGGCAACATTAGAGCCTACCTATATTTGTTTCTTCGTGTTTTTTTTCAAATTTCATCAATCTGTTATTCTGTATAAAAGTTCATTCATCTAGGAAACAAACACAAAAAATACCCACCATTTTAGCCTCTTCTGTTGGATAAAAAAAATCATCTTTAACAGACGTGTTGTTTATTTCTCTCCATTCTAATGCATATTTCCATATATAGTGCTGAAATTGGGACTTTAACCTATGTTCAATTTTTGTATTCCTATTTAATCAAATATTAGGTTAACTTTTTTTCCATGTAAATGTTACTCTTCAAAACACAGTTTTCATGGCTACATAATGTTCCATCATTTACTTAACTTATCTTCTATTAATTAGTTGATTATACTTAGGTTTTCATAATTTTTCATAAGGAGAGAGATAATAAAATTATATTTAATTTTCCCTAAGATTTTTTCTTTAGGATTACATTTCTAGAAGTAGATATATTGTGATGTCTTTTAAAATATATTGTTCTCCAGGGCCTTCCCTGGTGGTGCAGTGGTTGAGAGTCCGCCTGCTGATGCAGGGGACACGGGTTCGTGCCCCGGTCCAGGAAGATCCCACATGCCGCGGAGCAGCTAGGCCCGTGAGCCATGGCCGCTGAGGCTGCACGTCCGGAGCCTGTGCTCTGCAACGGGAGAGGCCACAGCAGTGAGAGGCCCGCGTGCTGCAAAAAAAATAAAATAAATAAAATAAAATAAAATATATTGTTCTCCAGATAGATCCTACCAATGTATACTCCCATCAATAGACTGTAATGAGACTATTTTGAAGGTCCATTTTTTTTTTTTTTTTTTTTTTTTTTACACCACCAGGGAAGCCCCATGAAGGTCCATTTTCAGCTCTAACATTTTTTATTCTAAAATAAATGCTTGAGAAACAACTATAATAACCTCTCAAAATAATAGAATATGATAGTAATGCTTAATATTAAAAAGAGAAAAGGAGTCGATAAATAAGTCCTAAAGGGTCTTTTTGTTACCCTGTATCTATAGATAGAAAAATATGAGACAGCTGTTTATGGATAAGTCACAGGCTTTATAGTCAGACAAACCTAGGAATAAGTTCCATCACTATTACTCAGAGCTATATAAACTTGAATGAGTTGCCTAAATTTTTTATACTTAAGGGTCTCATTTGTAAAACTGATTATTCTAATCAATGTCATTAAATAATTGTTAGGATTAAATGAGAAAATTTAGGGTCCAAAGTAAGTCCTAAATATGTGGTAGCTCTACCACATGTTGCCTTTGCAAATTATTCAAAAGCAATACAAAAATCAATCTATAAAATTTATCAACTTCTTTTATGCAGAAAAAAATCAACCACAATTGATTTTTAAATGTTTCAGTTGGTTGCTGTAGAGTAATGAAAATGTTTATTTCTAACCTGGTGAATCCTTTTTCTTTTCCTTTTAAATCCAACACAGGCAGGGGCAGGGCAAAGGTAGAGCTACAAGTGCTTTGAACATTATGACAGAAATCTTCCTTTCTTTCTCCCCATAACTCTCAGTAACTACATTCAAAATCCATTCTAAAGTTAGTGAGTTTGGAACAGGTGAAAAGACTTTGATCAATGAACAATCACTCAGTCTGAATAATTATCCTGTGAAGGAAAATTGCTGTAGTTTAGGCACCATTTAAAAATCAATGTTGTGTATAGATTTCAGGGGTCCTAATTTTCATCTCACTTCTTCCTGCGAATATCTATTCAATTGTTTCTCAAAAGTTAACTTTATTACAAAGAGAAACTTGCTAGAATTTCTAACAAAAATAAAAATAATGAAGATAGCAATTTTTACTCTCTGGTAATATGTCATTGTTATATAATTTGGTTGTGAGAAGATTTGTTTTTCATACTGTTGACAACAATGATTATTCTGTTATTAAGCAAGAGTTTATTGAGGTTCTACTGTGTGTTGATACTGGGAGTAGTCACCAGTATGACCAGTCACCAGCTATGAAAATAATGCAAGTTCCCTTACATAAATTTGTCTCTGTGTTCTTGAAAAACACAGACAATAAAAATGAAAATACAAAAAACTAAAAAAAAAAAAAAAATCAAATTTTGATAAATGCCAAGAATGAAATAAACAGCTTAATGTGATAGAAAATACCTCATGAGTTGGTCAGAAATACGTCCTCTAGGGCAGCGACATTTTAGGTAAGACTACAAAGTAGAGAAACAGCTGGCTCATTAAAGGGCCTGAGGAAGTGTAGAAGGTCATGAAGTAAGAGTGGGTTTGGTTTGGTCTAGAAAGAGAAATAAGATTAGTGTGATTTAGTAATAATGAACAAGGCGGCGGGGGTGGTAGAATGTGAAGTGTGGAACATAACAATGTTGAAATAATGTAGGAATTTATTGGCAAAGGTGAAAGTTTGCATTTCATTTTGATTTCAAAGGAAAGTCATAGTAAGGTTTTGATCAGGAGAATGGCATGATCCGATTTGTTCATTGAGGAGACTCTTCTTGGTACTCTGTAGTAACTATCCATGTGGTAGACAGGGATTGCAGCAGTGACAGAGAAGAATGGGGCTGGCCAGGGTGGTGTCCATAATGATGGAGAGCAGTAGAGATTCACAATGTACTGTACAGGTAAGGGCAGAAGGGCTTTGGATAGATGGCACTTAGCAATAACATGCATTCACCCATTACTTATCACCAGAATTATGTTGCTTTTTTTAAACAGTAAAATGCATCTATACCAGCTCGTATATAATCACTGTCTTTAGCTTCCTAAGTGCCTCTGCTCAATCATACTCTCTCCTCCAGAACACTCCAGATGTCTCTATATTTCATCAAGGAAGCATTAGTGTCTTAAACATCAGAAAGGCCAGCATCCTTTCTCTAAGGTGTCCTTGCCATTTGTACTAAATATCTCTGCATAGAGAGGAGGAAGCAAAAGGAGAAACCAATTATGATTTTCAACTTTTAGCTTGTGTACTGTGTCCAGGTATTTCGTGGGAAGGGAAAAATTGAGCTAAGTATTCCTTTAGGAAAATAAAGATTTAGATTTGAGGCATGTAGATTTTGAGAAACCTTTTAGCCAACAGGATGAAGATGTCAGATAGAGTAGTTGCACACGGGCCACTGAAACTTATGAAAGGGATCAGGGCTGTGGATATGATGCACAGACAGCAAATCTGTTCACTCTCATGTTCCTCTTTGCTTCTCTTTTATTTATTTTCGACTCTAAAGGGAAATGTCTAAATGGTAATCATAGTACATTTGGGTGTACTTAAAAAGGCATAATTCATCTACATTTTAGAGAGTATCTAGAGTGTATCAATGAATTCTTTGTAAATACCTGTGTAGTAACAAATGTAAGTCACTGAGCAAAAAATGTTGTCTAGAGACTGAAGCATGTGCTGGGTATGGGGTGGGGGGATCATGAAAAGGACTCATTTTAATCTCTCCTCTTTCCCTTTCCTCCTTGCTATTTTTGGTGTTGTCATATATTATGCCTACATATCAGTCTTATGGAACGTGTAAAGAAGAGTTTGAGTTTTTTGCTTCAAACATGGAGAAGAGTATTCTCTAAACTCGAGAGCAGAAAGATGGAAAGGGAAAATGACATACATCCTCCTGACCCCAAACAGCATACTGAAAGAAAAAGGAGTAGCTATAAACCCTTTTTGGAGGGTGTCCATATCTGATTAGTAATTCCTACAAAAAAGTTGTTGTTGATTCTTCCATTCCTTAGTGAAACAGTCTATTGCAAGATTCTAGCACTCCCGCCGACTTTTTTTTCCAATTTGTAAAATTTACCAGACCATTATTTCATTTCATATTAGATCGATTAAGCATAAAAAGTGATGATCAGAATTGTGTAGCTTTTATTTCCCTGTATCCTTGATAGGAGAAATTCACTAAAATTAACTTATTCAAGAGACATCTCCAAGGAATTTCTTATTTCTGTCTTTATAAATCAAAACTTAGTTTTCAGTCTAACAGAGGAGAGAATTTTATGTTTTGGTGTCAAATCAAGAAGGTCTTTATTTAAGGGAGAAGTTTCATGGGAGATGTAATAGACATGTACATCTTTGTGTGACTTCTCAACAGAAACATAAATTGATTCTGGAGTTACAACTCGAAAACTAACTCCTGAAAACCCACATGTAGTACATAATATTTAAGGATATAAGTATAGCTCTTATTAGAGTCCCAGTCTATAATTCCATAGACATCTCAAGTTAATTGATTTTCACTGACAGTAGATTGAACCAATTAATTCAATTATGCAAACAGAAAAGTCAAAATTAAAGATTTTCAAGATAGACTGGAAGATATTTTCCAATGATATTTGGAAGTTAAAGGAAGTACTACTGTAACAGTAGTACTTTCATCTTATTTTGTCAATAGTTTCCCTTGAAACTGGAGACCTAATTCACAAACAGAATTAGAATGAGAAATAGCTCTTTACCTGAGCCACATCAATTGGCATGACATTTTAAAAGGGCTTTAGAACAAAATCAAACATGGCTCCAAATAGACTGTGGTCCTCCTGATCCAACAGCCAGGTGTTGTACTTCTTAACAACCACCTATTGACAAAGACACTTAGAGACATTGTAAGGAGAAGGGGCACTTCAAAAAAATATTGCCCATCTTAAAAAAAAAGAAACAAAGAAAAATGCCTCAATTAAAATCAATGAGGGTGATGCAAGGAAGGGAAAATAAAAGCCCAATACCCTGCCTAACTTTTAAGCACGCAAGGTAAATTAACTATAAATATAGAAAGGCAACCTCATCAATTATCAGTAGATATGGGTGCTACTGGCTATACTTTACAGTGCCACCTTTGCTTAACCTCGTACTCAGAGTAAACATACCCTACAGGTCTTAGGTATTTCAAATAGCTCAGAGTTTCCCTCTCTCACAGCCCTTAATTGAAATGCTTGAGGTCTTGGCAAAAATACATTTCTTCCTACTTGTGTTATCACTGCTGAAAATTTAATAGAGGGAGACTTACTTTGCAAGTGGAATTGTAACATTAAATGCACAGCAGTGGAACAATTTTTTGAGATTCCAAGTAATTCCTCTCTTCCTAACCCAGTCGTGTCTCCCTTGGATATGTCACTGCCTTTTCCATTATAATTGATGCACAGTCCAGATAAAGTTGACAATGTACCTGACATTCTATGGACTAAAAAAAAAACTGACAAAAACTCAGAATAGCCAACACAATATTGAAAGAGAAGAACAAAGTTTGAGGACTGGTGCTGCCCGACTTTAAGATTTACTGTAAAGGCACAATAGTCAAAACAGTGTGGTTTTGGTGAAATAATAGACAGATAGATCAATGGAGCAGAAGAGAAAGCCCATATATAGACCCTTCTAAATATAGTCAGCTGATCTTTGATAAAGTACAAAGGCAATGCAATGCAATAAATATGTGTCTTCAACAAATGGTGCTTGAGCAACTTGAGCAATGGTGCTTGAGACATCCACATGCAGGAAAAAAAAAAAAAAGGAAAGGAAAGGAAGGAAGGAAAGAAGGAAAGAAACTAAATCCTGACCTTACACCTTTTATAAAAATTAACTCAAAATGGATCATGAAAATGAAATGCACAAAACTGTAAAACTCCTAGAAGATAACATGGAGAAAACCCAGATGACCTTGCATGTGGTGATGCCTTTTTAGATACAATGCAAAAGACATGATCTATGAAAGAAATAATTGATAAACTGGACTTCATTAAAATTAAAAAATTCTGCTATGCAAAAGACAATGTCAAAAAGATTGGAAGATAAGCCACAGACTGAGAGAAATACTCATCTGATAAAGGACTGTTATCCAAAATACACAAAGAACTCTTAAAACTCAACTATAAGAAAATAAGCAAAATTGTTTAAAAAATGTGCTAAAGATCTTAACAGATACCTCACCAAAGAAGACATACAGTTGTCAAATAAGCATATGAAAAGATGCTCCATACATGTTATCAGGGAAATGCAAATTGAAACAACAATAACATACCTCTACATACCTATTGGAATGTCCAGAGCCTGGAACACTGACGACACCAAATGCTGGTGAGGTTGTAGACCAACAGGAAGTCTCATACAGTGCTAGCTGAAATGCAAAATGGAAGACAGTTTGGTTGGAAAACAATTTGATGGACTCTTACACAATGAAACATACTCTTGTCATATGATTCATCCATCTTGCTCCTTGGTATTTACCCAAAGGAATTAGAAACTTATTTCCACACAAGAAGCTGCACACAGATGTTTATAGCAGCTTTATTTTTAATTGTCAAAACTCAGAAGCAACAAAGATGTCTTTCAAAATGTCAAAATGGTGAATTGATAAATAAACTGTGGTATACCCAGACAATGGAATATTACTCAATCATAAAAATAAATTATTTATCAAGCCACGAAAAGGCATGGAGAAAACTGAAATGCATATTGCTAAGTGAAAGAAGCCAATCTGAAAAGGTTACATATTGTATGATTCCAACTATATAACATTACCTTTATGAAAAGGTAAAACTATGGAGACAGTAAAAAGATCAGTGGTCGCCAAGGTTTGGGGTGTGTGGGAAATGGATAAGCAGAACACAGAGAATTTTTAGGGTAGTGAAAACACTCTATGTTATAATGGTGGGTATATGTCATTATACTTTTGTCCAAACCCATATAGAATATACAACACAAAGGTGAAACCCTAAGGTAGACTATGCACTTTAGGTGTTTAAGATGTCAATATAGTTCATTGTTGGTAAAATTGTACCATTCTGGTGAATAATGTTGATAAGGGGGCAGGCTATACGTGTGTGGAAGCAGGGGCATATCGGAAAATCTGTCCCTTCCTCTCAATTTTGTTGTAAACCTGAAGGAGCTCTAAGAAAATAAATTATTTTTAAAAAGTCATTGACATGGGAAAAATAATTAAAGCAGAATTTATTAAAGGTCAGATGGATCCTACCAAGCAATTATCCAAACCTTCCTAATATCTCTTGAAGTCAGAAGCAAAGGAAGGGATCAAACCTACAGTTGAAGGCATTATATTCAAAGATATCCTCATATCTAGTGTTAGGATTTGTTACACTCCTGTCCTTCTAGGAAAGAAACCAAACAGAAAAGGATATTAATCATTTTTCAAGACCTCAGGGCCATCAAAAAACCCATAATCTCTTGCTCACTTGTACTACTTAACCCAAGCACCATCCTAACATCCATCCTACCTGAAGCTATTTGCTTCACTCATGAATTTTTGCTCAGCATTTTTCAGTGTGCCTCTAGAACAGGACAGCCAATACTTTGTTGTCTTCACCTGGGAAGGACAGCAATACACCTGGACAGTCAGGACCCAAGGATTCACTGAAATATCCTCTTATTTTTCCTAGGTCCCATATCAAAAATTAAAAATCTAAATTGTGGGGGAAGTCAGTTCTGATATAACATGCACACCATCTCCTACTTTGTTCAAAGAACAAGGAAGCCTATAAAAAGGAATCTGTTTACTTGCTTCTCAGCCCTAGCAGATTAAGGACATAAATCTCAAAAGAAAAATTACAATTTAGCCAAGACAGTCCATTATTTAGTGTGTGACTTATCCAACGAAAGAAAAACCCTCTCTCCTGAAAGACTAAAGCCCATCCAAATTTATCCCAGATCCCTCACAAAACACCAATTAGTATGATTTCTGGGTTTAACTGAATATTACAGACAATAGATGTCAAGTTTTTCTGAGACAGCATCACTACTTTATGAATTGACTAGTACTCAGTGAGACTCTCTCTTCTCTGGGAGCCCAAACAGGACCAGAGCTTCTATAACCCAAAGAAAAATGTTATATAGCCTCCTTTAGTAGCCTGTCCACATGACAAAAAGTCCTTGTGTATATTCGTGCATGAGAAATCTTGGCAAGCCTTGGAGTTTTAACTCAATTTCAACTAAACCATCAAATACCCTTCACTTACTATAGCTTCAACCTCACCTGGGTTCAAAGGCTTAGCCCCCTTTTTTTTGGGCAAGAAGTGCTGCTGTAGAAATTATTGATACTTCTGGTGAACTAGTTCTAGGTTCCCTGCTTGACCTCATGGTTCCTCATTTAGTACAGACATTACTACTGACTGAGAATCTTTAACAATTTTCAGCCAGCTAATTAACCTCTTATGAGATTGCTACTTCCTCTCTCTTATTACCATTCAAAATCATAACACCCTAAATCTTGCCACTACCCTCCCCCACCAGTAGAGGGGGAACTTTATGATTCTCTGGCCTCAGGGATTTTTCTGCACTGAACTCAGTTTTACTAGAGACTCTCATGAGAAACTTGATCTAGTGTTATTTATTGATGCATCCTTCCTTAAAACTGAAGTTGGAGGTTACCAAGCAGGACAGGCTCATTCCAGCTCTCTCTTAGAATATAGTCCTCTACCTGAGGGAAGGTCAGCCCAGATGGAAGAATTTATTGCATTTACCAGAGATTGTCAACCAGCTAAAGACTACAGAATAATCATAAATACAGTGTTATAGACTGAAATGTGCCCCTCTCCATTGCTATGCTAACTCTAACCTTCAGTGTAACTGTGTTGGGCGACAGGGCTACTTCAGAGTTAATTAAGGTTAGCTAAGGTTATAAGAGTGGAGCCCTAACCTAATAGAACTGGTGTTCTTATATGATGGGGAAGAGACACCAGTTCTTCCAGCAGAGAATACAGCACAGGAAAGAAAGATCATATGAGGACACAGTGAGAAGACAGCCATCTACAAGCCAAAGACAGAAGTCTCAGGAGAAACCAACCATGCTGACACCTTGAAGGGACTCCCAGCCTCTAAACCTATGAGAAAACAAATTTCTGTTGTTTAAATCACCCAGTCCATGGTATTTTGTTACGGCAGCTCTAGAAGACCAATATATACAGATGTCAGGTACACTTTTGGAGTGTTACAGAACTTTGGAATGCTTTGGAAACACAGGAAGTTTCTCACCTCTGCAGGAACCCCCATCAAATATTGAACAAGCTAAGAAACTTTCAGATGCAATACTAAACATAACACCAAAAGGTAGCTATTATGAAGGTTGAGAGCCATGCAAAAAAAAAAAAAATGTTCTAGAAGATAATTATGCCAAACAAGTAACTTAAACCAAAATTATGATCCTATTTAAGCCCTAAAAGGACAATCTTTGAAAGAATTCAAAGGTATCATTAAAAAATATCAATGCTTATCCCCAGATTTTGAGAAGGAAGAATGCAAAAGGTCTAATTGAACCCTTCATTCAGGTAACTTCTGGCACTCCCAAGACGGCTTTTTGATGGCACCAGTAGATTTCAAATGTATGTTATCTAAATTTCTTCATGACACTACTTATCGTAGTATGTACAAATTGATTACAGTCTTAAATCAGCATTGGTGAGGGAACTTTTAAAAAGACATCTGGGGCTTCCCTGGTGGCGCAGTGGTTGAGAGTCTGCCTGCCGATGCAGGGGACACGGGTTCGTGCCCCGGTCCGGGAAGATCCCATATGCCGCAGAGCGGCTGGGCCTGTGAGCCATGGCCACTGAGCCTGCGTGTCCGGAGCCTGTGCTCCACAACGGGAGAGGCCACAACAGTGAGAGGCCCGCGTACCGCAAAAAAAAAAAAAAAAAAGACATCTGAAGTTATTTTAGGGTCATGTATCCCTTGTCAACAACACAATCCTGGAAAAACTGTAAAGGTGGGAAATGGCCAGGAACCATTATAAAGAATTCTGTAAGGCTTCACCACTTAAAAACTACACTGTTCTTGCCACCCCAATCTTCTAAAAAGAATGAAAGAATCAACATCATCATAAAATTAAAATTATCAAAATGTTCAGAAACCCATGAACTCCCTGGGCCAAAGGTTCTTCCACTAGGACTTATGGCCACATGGTCTGCTCCCTCAGGGAAACATTGGTTGCCCCTCTGTGAACTTTTGTTAAGTAGAAGGTCCACGTGCTTATAGGTTTCATCTCCAATACTAGACCCTGCATTCATGCAGATGTGGCAAAATATTGCAAGGGATTCATATACTCTACTCAGTCTAACCACAAACAGAATAAAGCTTTCTCCTCAAAACATATTCCTAAATAGCAAGATTTTGTCTATTAAAGTGGCACTAAAAAACAAAAAAATCTGCTCTTGAAATTCACTGTAAGGGACTTTATCAGGTACTGATAACAACTAATTTAGCAGTGAAATTTCAGGGAACCACCCCTTGGGTCCTTGTTTTGGAACTAAAGAAGTAACTTAGAATCCTACACAATTAAAAGGTTACTCCAATGGAGAACCTCAAATTGAGAATTCTCAGAATTCCTCTAGAAGCAGCTGATTCATAGAAGCAGGCAACTGCCTTAGGATCTTTGGAACAGGTGGATGGCCTTGAGGAGATGGCTTCTGCCCAAAATGTAGAACCAAGACTCCTGCCTAATACTCATTTTGTTTTTTAACTGCTTGTTATAATAATAATTCTCATTTCCTATCACCCCCTTGTTTTTGTCCATCTATAAATGGCCCTTTTTACTCCTTCTCATAATTGTTATTTCAGAACATTCTCATTCTAACACATTCTTAGATTATCCCAAACAGTAGCTGCTGCTCTATTTTTACCAATGGCTGGATATGCCATCCATCACTAGATCCTATGATTAAAACCTCTGGGTAAGTCTAATTTCATCAAATGAGACTATAGGGAATTATAACAGTGGAGTTTCCATTTGCACCTGCATGGGCAAATGACCTCAAACAAATAAGCCTGTGTTCTCTATCAGAGAAAGAACCAATCATTACAATCTATTAATCAAATCCTAAATAATTCTAAATTTGAATTCAACAACCTTCACAGGATGATGGGTCAAACATTTGCAATGTAAAAACTACAAATGTAGATCCAAATACGTAACCTAGCTAATTCAAGGCCTTGATTTCCACCTTGTGTCATGAACAATTCCTTTTTCCCCTGAATTTCCATTTACCTCTACCAACACTGTTTTCTTTGTGGCCAGGATGCATGGTCCTGTTTGCCTCAGATGGATAAATCATGCAGTTTATGGATAGTATTTAAAGACTTTTCTTTACACAGTAGCCCTAAGTTTATAAATCACCAAAGCTAGAACGTCCAATTCAGACACAAGTCCCAGATGAAGCTACCCTTATTCATGCACTCTACCGGAGGAATTACTGGTAACAGTAAGAGGTATGTTCCCATTAGTGGGAATAATATAAATAGAAAAGACTGTAAGAAACTTACCACTAATTTTAGATGAATTTATTAACAATACCATTTCTGCCATAGGTGGAACACAAATCAGTCTTAATTCATTGGCATGAGCAGTAAAGGAGGATCACATTGCTGTGTATTTCTTGTTGGCTAGTCGTGGTGTCTGTGTCGTTGTTAATACTTCTTTCCGTACTTGGATCAATGCAACAGGCAGGTGGAACAGGCTATATATGACCTTAAGGACAAAGATAATTGGCTCTCTAAGGTTGATCTTCATGGACTATGGGATTTATTCTGTACACCTAGGTTGGGAAAATAGGGTTGCTGGTTTTGAGGCATCTTATAGAGACTTAGTTTTTCTTCTTTTTATCATAGTGATCATGATACTCATCTGTTTCTTTCAGTCCGGAGCTTTAAATGCTTCTGTGCCTCTTTCATCCACTCTTTCATTAGATGATTGTCATGGTGGCATAATAACAATAAGATTGGTAATACAGTTGACTATGATGACAGCTGAACAATTCCCAAGTAGCAAAGATCTGGATCTCAAGAAACATAAGACAGTGAATGACCTAAAGGGGGGGGGGGGAGGCTGAGAGATTGAATAAACAAACAGCCAATGGCAGATGATATATGACAATAGAACTCTAACCCACTACCTCTGTAGCAAATGACTGAAATGGTGAGGATTTGGTCAATGATTGACAACTTCCTTAATTTTGCCCCTGCTTCCAACTCAGGACCAACCAGAAAAATCCAAATAGGCTCTTCAAACTAATCACATAGTTAGCCACCTCTGGCTTCCCCAGGCCAACAATCTCCAATCAGAACATATCTGAAGCCATTTCTTCTTTAATCTATTCTTTGTAAAGCTGTTCCACTTCCTGCCTGTCTTTGACTCTTTGCCAAGTGCAAGTGACAGTGGCTATGGCTAACTACCCTACTAAAGCAAATTCTATACACATAGCTTGTTTGTTTTTCTCATTTTGGTTGTGTTTATTTCCACAACATATACACACACAACTATTTTTGATATGGCCCCATTTATATCCTATGCCATGTAGGGGTTTTAAAACCTGTAATTTAGATGTAAACATTCTTTATGAATACAATAATTTCTAACAAGCTTTTAAAAGCATTGATGTTTCAATATTTGTTTTCTCATTGTCACCAAAATTTTTGTTTGGTTTGGTTTGGTTTGTTGTTAGTTTGTTTTTGTGTTGCTTCATTTTAATAGTGTGTACTGAGATTTTGATTGCCTGTGAAAAGGAAGTTTCTGGTCATAAAATATATGATCACTATAAAAAAAATAAAAGCACATTTAAGAATAAAGAGTAACATAAATATCACTCAAAATATTGCTAAACAAAGGTAACTGCTATTTATTTTTGTGTATATTTATAGACATTTCTTACAATGCAAAATGTCATCATACTAAATATACTATTGTTATCTTGCTTTTTTTAGTTATGTGATTTATATTAGCACCATATTTCCTGCTAATAAATATTCTGTTAAATGTGAATTTTAAAATATAGCATTCTATCATCTTGATGCATCATAACTTTTTTTTTAAATAAAAATCTTGTTATCTGCGTTGCTTAGTAAACATCACTGTCAGGAGTCCAGAAGATGTCTTGCAATGAAGAAAGATTTGTGTGCCTGAGATCACTAGGTTACTCACAGTTATGGTAAATGAAGATCTGAACTGATTAAGATAGACAACACACAGCCTTATCCATATTTATTTCCTCATAGTCTTTTTAATTATAATCTTACTTACAGCCAGAATTTCTCCCTAATTCTGGTATCTCCTTATTTTGACTATACTATCAAAGAAAGAGATGTTAATACTGTAATCCATTAATCAACTTTAGTACCATAAATGTGAATAATGCTATTTATAAGAAACTTTTCAGTGAACACTCAATAAGGAGAAATTATTCACCTGATACAGTAATAACTATTAAGAACAATTATTCAGAGTGTTGTGAGTCCAGAGTCTTCCAAGATAGATATTTAATGTGTTTTACTCTTGCACCATGTTGGCCTCATCAGTAAAATAAAGGAAAGGCAAAGTGGCACATTCTTAAATTTACATAAGAAGACATTTGTGCTCTGTAAATTATTATTCCTAATGAACTGAGGGTGAGGGTACAGAGGTTGGAAAGAGAGCCAGGAAGGGGAGAATTGGGACAGTTTTTAAGAAAAAGAATTTCCAGGGAAAATTTGGAAAGATGGCAACGTGTTTACAGTGAACTTATAAGAAATGTTGTACAGTCCAACTCCATCTGCTGTCTCCTTGGGATGCATTGACTGAGTAATCTTAATTTTTTTAGAATATTATGGATGTTAGTTTGGGCTTATTTTGAATGTTTACCATGCCTTGCAGAGCCTTGGTTTTCTACAGGTTGTATTTATTTTAGAAAATTTCTCTTGTAGAATTTTATCGACTCAACAAAATAAAAACACTGACTTGCCGTTAATCTTGCTATTATTCCTAAGTTTGCACATGTTTTCCTCTGTGAATAAGCCATCCATATCTGCAAATTGTGGCTTATGGAAAGCCATAGAAACTAGAAGATTGGGGAGCTTCCTTCCTTGATGATTACATTTAAAAGGGATGACTCCCAGACTACTGAGGAAGACAAGGGATTTAAAACTGATGTGGGGCTGGAAGGAGATTTATTTCTTAAATGGACAAAGAAAAAATTTACAACTGCAAGTTATTTGAAGTAAGTGCTCTAAGGAAAGGAAGTCAGGCTGATAGGAAGAAACCTATCTAAAGTTTAGTTAAGAGGAGCTTTAAGGTTGCTGTGGTCCTGCTCAGAGGTAGTAGAGGATTCTATAGTCTGACTTCGTTAACACATGTTTTAAGTTCAAATTGATACATTCAAACATTACATACAGTCATTTACACATACCAAGTTGCTTCCCTAAAGTGTATTTTTCTTGAAGGTACCTTCATTTTCTATGTATTCACACTTTTTTATTACTTTTTGCTTCATGATTTCTGGACCTCCATGTGTTTCCCAAAATCTAGGCATGAGTTGCAGTTTCCCCATACTACAGAGGAAGGCCATAGTTTCCCATATAACCTAAAATGGGTCATAATCCACAAAAGACTTTCATTTGACTTTTTGGTAACAGTTTCATAGTCCTAATTGTGCTTAAACTTAGGTAATATTTTTCCTGAACATAAGGCAGTTGCATGAGTGATTGTCACAATTTTGAAGTCTATCATGAGTAAGGGGAATTCATTCCCAGATTTTCCCATTAGAAACAGATGAATCAGTGATGCATAACTGATAATCTTATAGTGTGTTTCAAGAGCATAGAGACAAATATGTATAAATACTACACTGCTGTGCAAAAACCACCTCCACTTTCTCAACTGTTAATTCCCTGACAGATGAGAAGAATAACATGTTGATCAGAAAAACCGAGTTTACCTCCTGCTGTATGGAAGACCATCAACTTGACAGAGTGGTACGGTGAGTCTGAAGGGGAATATCAGCAGTTTGCAGTACAGGGTTTTAGGTTCTGTGTACCGGTGCTTTTAGTCTTGTTATTTTAATATGGGACTGTGATTGTGATTAAAGACTTTGCTATTGCTGAATGAAATAAAAACACACAACATAGAAGTTGTGAGTTAAGCTTTATTCAGGGACCTTACTGAGGACTGTAGCTAGGAGGCAGCCTCTCCTGAGAATTTAGGGCTGATGGACACAGTGATGTAGAGGGCTTAAAAGTGACTTTTTTTTTTGTTTGTTTTGCTTTGTTTGGCTGCATTGGGTCTTCTTGCTGCTCATGGGCTTTCTGGTTGCGGTGAGTGACGGCTGCCCTTCATTGCGGTGCGCAGACTTCTCATTGTGGTGGCTTCTCTTTGTTGTGGAACACAGGCTCTAGGCATGCGGGCTTCAGTAGTGTGGCGCACAGGCTTAGTTGCTCCACGGCATGTGGGATCTTCCCGGACCAGGGCTCGAACCCATGTCCCCTACATTGGCAGGCAGATTCTTAACCACTGTGCCACCAGGGAAGTCCCGTGACTCTTGTTTAAGTAAATTGTTCTTGAGAAGTCAGTGGTTTGTCCAGGTAAGTAGTTGCCTTTAATGATATGCCTTTAATGATAGTTGCTTTATTACTCTCAAGGTGTACATATAGAAAGAAAATTTGCTTTGCACACATCTCTTTTCTTTCTTCATATGTCTATGGCATATTCAGTGCTTCCAAGGAGATTAAAATCAAAAGCCACATGTGCTTTACTCAGGTGTTACTCATATGATGTCTCTTTACAGTTTTAAAACTCTTGGTCAAAGACTAAAAAACAAAGAAAATAATGTACATATTGTAGTGTTTTAAATTTAGCCTTAAGAAATTTCTTCCCATGTAAGTCTTACAAATTAAATAAGGTAGAGCTTATTGATAATTTTTTTTGATTTGGTTTTGGAGAGAGTGCAGTTTGAATGCTCCATACACACTGTTTTGTTATCTAGGGAAAACAGTTCAAAAGCTACTAATTTATAGGAAGCCAAATATCTGAGCAGGGCAAGATGTCTGATGCTTATTGGGTGATATAACATCCAAACTCTACAAAACAAGAAGAAAAGAAAAATGACATACATTGGCCCCCATTTGGACTATGCATCTAGATTTGTGGTGTCAGCATTAAAGAAAGTCATTTGTATTTCCTATCTCTTTGCTTTATTATTTGATATTTTCTAAAGTTCTTTTCCTCTCCACATCACATGCATGTTGTTCTTCAATGCTCTTTTCTAGATTTTTATTCAGAGTCCTTTCCTAGATAGTCATGTATACTCTCAAGTCATATAAATCTGGTAGATATGTTCCATTTGCCACTCCTCATTCATCCTTAACCTCACTTCTTTCTTCTCTGTGCCCTAAGAGGCTGAATTTCTGTAGTCAGTGTCAGTGCAGCTTTTTTTGTCATCCGATATACAGTTGGGTTCACCCTTTTGGAAGCGTAAGTAGGTCAGAAAAGCAGAAGTTACACCAGGTTTTTATACCCTGGCTCTGGCTCTGCCAGATTACTTTGGAATGACAGCACCTTTTCAGTCATCCCTCTTCAGAGGTAACTTTCTCTGACTTTCTTAATTTCCCTACCTTTTAACTCTTTAGGCCAGGTCTCAAACTTGGCATTATTGACACTTTGGAACAGATAATCCCTTGCTCTGGAAGGAGGTTGTTCTGTGAACACACATACCTGGGCTCTACACATTAAATTCCAACAACAACCCCAAAGTTGGGTGAGCAAAAGTGTCTCCAGATGCCACGGCTCTCCTGGTGACAAAAATCTTACCCTTTTGAGAGCTATTATTTTAGGCTCAGACTGTGCATTAGTCAAGGTTCCTGAGAGAAACAGGACCAATAGGAGATAGATAGATAGATAGACAGACAGACAGATAGATAGATCGATCTAGGTAGCTATATGTATATATATATGGACATATTAGTTTTCTAGCTATGTAAAGATTTATTGGAAGAATTGGTTTACACGATTTAGAGGTCAAGGAATCCCATGAGCTACAATATGCAAACTGGAGAACCAGAGAAGCCAGTGGTAAGTCTGAAGGTCTAAAAACCAGGGTAGCTGATGGTGTAAGTAGCAGTTTGAGTCCAAAGTCTCTCAACCAGAAGCACTGATGTCTGAGGGCAGAAGATGTACATCTCAGCTCAAGCAGAGGGAAAATTGGCCCTTCTTCCACAATTTTGTTCTATTCAGTCCCTCAACAGTTTGGATGATGCCCACCTGCATTGGTGACGATGAACTTTACACAAATCCGATCTCCTTCAGTAATACTCTCACAGATACACCCAGAAATAATGTTTTACCAGTTATCTGGATACCCCTTAGCTCTGCAAAATTGACACGTACAAGTGGCCATCACAAGATGGTAATGGTTCTTTGATATTAACACTGGCGTTTAATTTTGTTGTTGTTATCCTTAAACCTCCCTCACAGCTTTGCAAGTTGTTTCTTCTTAAACTCTCTGCAAATTTTCCATTTGAGTGTGTATTTCTTTTCTGAAGGGTCCAAGGTAATACAATAATTAACACCAGGATTGTCCTTAAGAAACATAAACTTAAAATGGAATTTACACATTTGGGAATCACATAGAAATCTCCTTGCTGGCTCTGAATAAAACACTCGTAATCTGTGTGATTTAGTAATATTTCTCAAACTTGTTATCTGTGGTTTTACAGGATAAAATGCAGGTGGAAGGCAGGGCCTTGGTGGACAAAATGGAACCTGGTGCCTAGTTACCACACTAAAACAGGGATTACAACAGCTGATGTAAGCTGGCTTCTTCTAATGGTCTTAGAGATAAAAGGAAAACTTTAAATTCTAAAATGAACAAATCAAAGCCTGAAGGAGAAATCAGAAAGCCTCTATGGCATTTTGAAAGAGCATTCCCATTTCTCTTATTAAAAATCAAGTAAGTAACTGATGACAAAGCCTAAAATCTGATTTTGAGAATTGCAGAATTACATCTCAGCCTTGCCAGGTAACGTGACCACAGTGGTGGATAGGACTGGAACTCTATAATGGGAGGGATGTGATTGAGAAGTGTCAAACAACAGTATGATTAAGAAATTTTAATCAAATTTCACTGACCTCCCTACTGGAAAAGGAAACCATCCTCTGTACATCATTTTAGTTTTAGCTGTCTCTGACATTAATTAAAAACAAACAAACTAGTTAGTTAATTATTTGAAACTAATAAATAAAAGCCTCTCAATGGTTAAACTTAGGACAGATACCTTCACTTCATAAGCTGATGGTAAATTTCTTTAGACTCCAACTTCGCTCTCCTTCAGGGAAGTCTATGGCCTGCTCTAGGGGAAGATAGTCTGTGTATCATATATGTTCATATGTAGGCTTATGTGTTTGTACTGTTATGCAGATAACATTACAGGACATCAGCTAACAGTAATAGGAAAACTCTGGAGTATATACATGCAACCGTAGTATAGCCTAAGGACATAGACTCATAGCATATCAAATATAAGGCTTTATTGGGCTGAATTTACCAATTTAGAAATGGTTTTTCAAGATTAGGGGTTTTTTAAAAATTGTGTAATTTATATGTGTGTGTGTGTGTGTGTGTGTGTGTGTGTGTATAAAATTTATTTATTTATTTCAGGCTCCCATTTTTTATAAAAAATGTCACCAACAAGCAAACCCCTATATACATGTCTGCATCTGAATAAAAATGTAGCTGGATACCCACTATGATGTTAACATAGGATTAGGGATTTCATATTTTGGTTTGAGCACCTAAGAGTGTTGTTAATTTTCTAGGTTGTCTAATAAAAAACAGCTCATGGGGGCCTATAGTTACTGAAGTTGAAATTTCGGGAATACCTTGGTGTGGAAGATGGACTCTGAAATTGGCCTTGTGATCACTGACTTCTCTGGTTCATGCCCTTCTGTGATCTCCCACTCCTTGAATATAGGTGAAACCTGTGATGTATTAATCAATACAATGTGGCAAAAGTGACAGGATGTGCAGGATTATACGCATATGGTTTCATTATATTACATGGGAATTTAATGTCGATATTGCTGGAGAGTCTCTCTCTCTCTCTCTCTCTCTCTCTCTCTCTCTCTCTCTCTCTCTCTCTGTCTTTCTCTCTCTTGCTGGTTTTGAATAAGTAAATGTCTATTTGGGGGAACCCCATGTGACAAAGAAATGTGGGCAACCTCTAGGAGCTGAGGGTAGCCTCTGACCAGCAGGAAGTAAGGAATTGAATTTCTCTGTCCTACAACTGCAAGGAGCTGAACTCTGCCAACCTCAGTGATCTTAGAAGTGGTTTCTTTTTCAGTGGAGCCTCAGTTTATGTTGCAGCCCTGACTGGAAGCTTGTGAAACCCTCAGCAGAGGAACAAATTAATCCATGGCAGGATTCCTGCCCCACAGAAACTGTGAAATAATGAATTTTATTGTATTAAGCCGCTAAGTTTGTAGCAATGTTGTTACACAGAATAGAATACTAATACCTTGACATTCTGTGTAAAAAATAAGTCTGAATGTTCAGGGAGATAGAAGTTTTGAAATAAATCTATTATAAGCAAATAATAGATGGCTCAGCCACCCTCTTACTGCAATGGCTGGGCCCCTAGGACATTCCTTTGACCAAGACATTGAGAGTTAATTAGTCGTAGGAACACTGTGACCCTTCAAAAGCTATGAAGGGGCTATACTTTTATAGTAGAGAAGATGGTGAGGATGCTGCAATGGAATTACTCTCTGATTTCAGTGGGAAGAATTGGATTTTTAAGTTGTAATGGAAACTTAATTGTTAGAGATAAGATAGTCATTCCTATTATCTCTATCAGTTGGTGATACAACCATTCACCCAGTCACTTGAACAAAAAGCACACTGGCAACTGCTTTCCTTACCACCACTCTCAATTTATTCACATTTTTCAAGTGTCTTCCATCTTCCCATCCATAATATTGCCCTATGTGACTGCTTTCTGCTCAATTTGCTAAGTAAGCTAAACTTTATTTCACAAAATTACGTTCACTGAATGTTTACAAGTAAGTTTTGCCTACAAGAGAAATTTCTGTGATATTTGGAAAGCAGAAATGGAAAACATCCTTTTCTAATGCTTTGAAGGTCAGTGTTATGCCAAATGCTTTTGACTTACGCATTAATACTGATCTGCTGGCTCTCCTTGTTGGCAGCAGGGCAGCAGCTGGTCTGCAGCTTCTCCAGAATGGCCAGACCTTCTACGTCAGCTCCTCTGAGTCCTGGGCCAGGCATGTGTGAAGCTCCGTAATGAAGGGCACCAGCTTGTCCCTGCCAACAGACTTGGGGAATGCATCTGGTTGTTCACTTGCCTGAAAGGCGAGATAGCCAGAGGTCTAGATCTAGTAGTCTGGCTGGGACTTGGAGGAAACTTGGTAACAAGGAGGTCTGGCGAGAAGTATGTGCGTAGGCCATTTGGAAGGAGCAGAGAATATAAAGATATTTGCATTCCATATAAATGCTGAAGAAGGTTTAATAATTAAACAAGGTAAATCATCCTGTAGATAAAAGTCAGATTTTTTTCCAGCTATCCCTTTCTTGCCTGTAGGGCTCATATACAAAATGGCCCTGGTGGCAGGGATGTATATTATATGTGGACTAAGCAAAATGACTTCTAATCACCCAAGGCCTGCCCAGCTACAACCACTGCTCTGTGTTCAACCTACCAATATTAGAACACAACGATAAGTTTCCACATCCCACTATTCCCTAGTAGAATCAGCCCACTTCCTAATGGCAGCTTAATAATTGTCGATGAGTTTTTTCATGGAAGGGGCATGACTTTGTTCTTCCTGGAATAGACACTCTGGTTATAGATTTGCCTTCCCTGACCTAATCCTTCTGCTGAAACCAAAATCAATGGACTTACAAAACACCATCAAAGTATAACACACAGTATAACTTCTGACCAAAATACCAACCTCCGAGCAAGTGAAACATGACAATAAGATTGATAATTATGGAGTTCACTGGTCTTATTATGTTCCCATGACCATGCAGTAGTTGTCCTGATAAAATAGTAGGACAGCTTTTCTAGTATTATACATCAGCTGGGTGGCAAAATCTGGCTGGCATGAGGTAATGTCCTCTCAGGTGTACCACTGTATGTGATGTCTTCCTTAGAGCCAGGATTCAATGTCCATGAGTCAAAGAGTAGAAATTGGAGTGCATCTTTTCACCACTATCTTTATTGATGATGTCATCTGAAGTCTGTTGGTCTAAAGATCTTAGTTCCCAAAAGGAAAATGATTCCATCAGGGGATCCAGCAAGAGTTCCATTAAACTTGAAGACAAGATACCATCTGGCCAATTTGGCCTTCTCTTGACAGGGAATCAGCAGGCAAAATGTTGAGTACTGTACTGGGCAGAGTGACTTATCCCAACTAAAGGGAAATGGTTGCTATTACACATCAGAGATGAGAAGAAGTATGTCTGGAATTTAAAAGATCCATAGAATGTCGCTAAAAAAATACCATGCCCTGTGATTAGAGAAAATGGAAAACTACAACAAACCAATACCAGCAGTACAGATAATGGCCCAGACCCTTTAGGAATGAAGCTTTAGGTCAGCCCACCAAGCAAGTATTCATGACCACTGAGTTCCTTGCTGTGAACAGAAGGAATATATAGACTAGTAAAAGAAGAATGTCATAAATATCAGATATGATCATATGTCCAGTTGCAGAAATGAGGACAGTAATTGTTATGAATATTTCCTCTTTATTGTGATTTGAATATATTTATATATATTCTAACCACCCCCCTTTTTTCTTTTCTTTCCATTGACCAGTTAACTTAAAACTGTAAATGTTAGGTAATTTTATATCAAGCATTGAAGTTATAGGCTATTGAAAGGGAAAATGTAACTCAGCAGAGAAATGAACATCTGAGTATCACCTAAAGAAAAGAATGGGAATTTGTATTTTTTGTGAGGAGTAGGTTACTACGTTTTGGTTATGTGTAGCCAAACTGTGTAATATTAAGCAGAAGCATAATTCTCCTATTTTCTTTACTTGAACATTAAGTTATATTTAAAACTGGTGGGTATTGGTGCCAGGTTGACAGGTATGGACTTTGCTGGCTTTGTACTTTGTCAAGTTAGCCAAGCTGGAAACACATTTTCCAGAATTTTCCCCTCACAAGGCTCAATATTAGAATTGTCCAAAAAGAAGCTTGCATGAGATTTAGAATGTGGACCTGAAGTAGCAGCATGTTTGCATTCTAAAAATTGGTGAAGGCCAGATCCTACATTGGTTCCCATGCATTGTCATTCATCTGCTGGCTAAACTTTTGTTATGGGGTACCTGCCATACTCACAAACCCATAGATACCACCAGATCTCTTTCTTTGGCTTCTCCAAAATCCTGGCCAACCACATGGGCAACGCAGTGGTGAAGGTTACCAATTTAGTTTATGGGTCACCTGTACCACTTCAGTTGAAGATGATGAGTGACAGATGCATATTTCAGCCTGTTCTTTTTGTTTCCAGATTGTCATTGTGAGTTCTGTTGTGTCTTTACTCTTCTGGTTTTTATTTCCATCTTCCCTTTTCACCTGCTGGCTCTGTTTGGTTCAAGCCCAACACCAGATACAGAAGCAACATCCTTGCATAGATTACTTAATCAACTCCTATAATTATATAAGGCATATTATGTGAAATACATTCTTTATTCCCTATCGCTCTAAGTGGTTCTAATTCTCTGATCAAACACCAACCAATACCCCCAAATTCAACTTCTCTGTCACCAGTTTTCTATGGCATCTCATCTCTGAATTTCATAGTCATGTGTCTTTGCAGTGGGTAGAAAAGGGGAGGATGTATACAGATTAATTCTGCTCTACCTTTTATGAAAAAGAAGAAGTTTCCAGGATGAGTCTATTTCATGCTGTAATCATGAATATTATGATACTACTATTAAAATGATATTGCAGCACTATTTACAATAGGCAGGACATGGAAACAACCTAAGTTTCCATTGACAGATGAATGGATAAAGAAGATGTGCCACATATATACAATGGAATATTACTCAGCCATAAAAATAAATGAAATTGAGTTATTTATAGTGAGGTGGATGGACCTAGAGTCTGTCATAAAGGGTGAAGTAGGTCAGAAAGAGAAAAACAAATACTGTATGCTAACACCTATATATGGAATCAAAAAAAAAAAGGAAAAAATGTCTCTGATGAACCTAGGGGCAGGACAGGAATAAAGACGCAGACGTAGATAATGGACTTGAGAACATGGGGAGGGGGAAGGGTAAGCTGGGACAAAGTGAGAGAGTAGCATTGACATATACACTACCAAATGTAAAATATATAGCTAGTGGGAAGCAGCTGCATCGCACGGGGAGATCAGCTCAGTGTGACCACCTAGACGGGTGGGATAGGGAGGGTAGGTGGGAGGGAGATGCAAGAGGGAAGAGATATGGGGGTATATGTATACATATAGCTGATTCACTTTGTTATACAGCAGAAACTAACACAACATTGTAAAGCAATTATACTTCCATAAAGATATTAAAAATATATATATTAAATGTCCCTCTGGCTCCTGCATGCCAGGATTTTACTGCTTAATGATTCTGTATCCCCTGTTATTTAGACAATCCTTAAAATTTTACCTTCAAATATGATTTGGTATACCAGTAGCTATATTTCAAACAAGAAATAAGCATAATAAAATCTGGGGAATTGTAACTTTTTTAGTTAGTTTAGTATGTTGAAATCTGTTTTCAGTGAAAATATTTTTGAATTGCTTAATCTTGAAATCACAAAACTTACTTCAATATGTTTTCCCACTAAAAACGTGTTTGATTAGAATATAGCTACAGTTTATTAAAATCTGGGCTTGTACCAAATATGTATACATATAGCTGATTCACTTTGTTATACAGCAGAAACTAACACAACATTGTAAAGCAATTATACTTCCATAAAGATATTAAAAATATATATATTAAATGTCCCTCTGGCTCCTGCATGCCAGGATTTTACTGCTTAATGATTCTGTATCCCCTGTTATTTAGACAATCCTTAAAATTTTACCTTCAAATATGATTTGGTATACCAGTAGCTATATTTCAAACAAGAAATAAGCATAATAAAATCTGGGGAATTGTAACTTTTTTAGTTAGTTTAGTATGTTGAAATCTGTTTTCAGTGAAAATATTTTTGAATTGCTTAATCTTGAAATCACAAAACTTACTTCAATATGTTTTCCCACTAAAAACGTGTTTGATTAGAATATAGCTACAGTTTATTAAAATCTGGGCTTGTACCAAATGCTTACTATTCTCATACTATCCAATACTAACTTTCCCTAGTACAAAAGGTGTCAAACTTAGTATTAAAAAAATCATCTTGGGACCTTAAGAAACATTTATTTCTTGGCCCTATCTCCTGAGAATTTGATTCAGTAGATCTTCTGGGGGCCCAGGATTCTATATTATAGCGAACACCCAGGTGATTACCAATGCACAATTTCTGTGGAGACTGCTAAATCAAATCAATCAAAATGAGTAAAATTTCTATTCCCTTTTCTCTACTGCAATATGCAAAACTTCTGTAAATACCTCTGAAACTGGAAATAAAGGAGCCCATTGATTGTGTCTGTTTTTCTAGAACTTGCTCTCAATCCAGTGTACATTTTCAAAGATGAATTGAAATCAGAGGTTGTGAGAATACAATTTGAAGTAATAACTTTTCAAGGATGAAGGGAAAAATAATGCAGACCGAAAAATGTCGTTCTCCTAATACCAATAACAATGCCTTATATTTTCACACTGCTTTCTAGTTTTCAAAGCACTTTCAAATATTATTTCATTTGATTCTCACAACTGAATAAGGTTACAAGTGGGATTTGTATTGCTCTTTCTAAGCCCCATGGGTGAAAAACTGAAGTAACAACACAAATGTACTTCATGTCACCTTTTGGTTAGGGACCAAGTTGATCAGATGCTGCAGAGAACCTCTAAGGACATATATACAGAAACAGATGTAACATTTTTTTGTGGCAGATAAAAAACTTTGAAAGTCAGTGGCAGTCAGAATGTTACCTCCTTTAGAGAAAGGTTCTGAAAACAGTAAAATAATCCATCAATTTATAGAGAACTGAGCAGGAAAATTTATTTATTATTTTAAACTCTAGGTTTTTTTAAAATTAATTAATTTACTTATTTATTTTTGGCTGCGTTGGGTCTTCACTGCTGCAGGCGGGCCTCTCCAGTTGCGGCAAGCGGGGGTCACTCCCTGCCGTGGTGCACGGGCCTCCCATCGCGGTGGCCTTTCCCGTTGCGAAGCACAGGCTCCAGGTGCGGCAGGCTTCAGCAGTTGTGGCACGTGGGCTCAGCAGCTGTGGCTCGCGGGCTCCAGAGTGCAGGCTCAGCAGCTGTAGTGCACGGGCCCAGCTGCTCTGCAGCATGTGGGATCCTCCCGGACCAGGGCTCGAACCCATGCCCCCTGCATTGGCAGGAGGATTCTTAACCCACTGCACCACAAGGGAAGCCCGAAAATTTATGTTTTAACAATAAAGGAGATAACTAGAAAAGAAATCCATTTTGATATCAGTTTTATAATTAACAATTGTTACTAAATAAACATTAAAGATTGACAATAAATAGATTACATTTTGCATAAGTTATGAAAATTTATGTTTTAACAATAAAGAAGATAACTAGAAAAGAAATCCATTTTGATATCAGTTTTATAATTAACAATTGTTACTAAATAAACATTAAAGATTGACAATAAATAGATTACATTTTGCATAAGTTGGTGATTTATGATATAGTTCTAATTATGACTTTTTGCATGTCTACATATTCTGAGACTATATAGGTCACTTTGTTCTTCTGCTTATTTATTTTATAGTCAGTGTTAATGACTTGTTCTAAAGTATAGTGGGAAAATAACTAGCACAAATTGGAATGATGAGGATTAAAATCTAAAATATAATATAAAATATAATATAATTTAATATAATATAATAAAAGTGATGGCAAAAAACTCATTTTTACTCTAGGTTTTTAAACATAAAATATATAATTTTTAATACAACCACTTGTTCTTAAATAAAATATATATTTCATAGGCTCATAATAGATCTAAAGGTGGAAAGAATTTTAACACAAAATGACTCCATACAATAGTATTTCTAGGACATACTTCTGAAATACAAAATTAACTGAGGAATATTAGACTTCAATTATTTTATAGAATATTATTCAATAGTTTTTAAATATTTGTGTTAATATTTGAACTCTTAGATACAAAAATAAAAATATAATGGCATTGGACATGAAAATAAAAGTGCTTTTTTAAAACTATTAATCAGTATTAAAATATTCCTGAAATAGCCCTAAAATTCAATGTCTGCAAAATTTGAACTGTCATAAAAATAACTCTGTTGATTTTCTCACACAATTTAAAACTATACAGGTTAAAATTAAGACTCTGTAAAATATTTGAAACCATAAATGTCACATGTGATATAATTAAAGATAGCACACATATCTGGATGATATTTGCTATGCCCTCAGGATTTCTGCAAATGCGTTAAATATGCCTAGGTTGCCATATTAACAAAATGTGGCTTTGTTAACCACAGGGCCCTAATACTCCAATTGCTGATTTAATAAAACAGAAATTCTTGGATCTGTTCACGTCTCAGTCAATTCAGTAGGCTGAATTGATTAACTAATGAATAAACAAGCTAGTATCTGAACTGTAGATTTATAAATTCCAGTTCAGTGTCCTTTCCAGTATACTCCTGTGGTTCAACTTCAGAACGAAAAATCAGGATGTGTTTTCCAATGCCACCCTCCCTATTCTTTTAATCCAGATACCATTTTAACTTGCAATATTGTTATTGCATGGGAATTATCACAGATCAATAAATTGTTAATAAGTCATTTTTCCCTACTAATTTCTGTTTCTTTGTGATAAATTATATCTTCTTTACCTTTTTCATCTCAGACTGTACTGCCCTTTCTGGAATATAATAAATCAATAAATGCTTGTGGAATTAGTGAGTGAATAGAATTATGGAAATGAAACAGATTTACGAGAGGAATTAAAACTTGACAGTTCACATGATTCAATTACTGGCAGAATTGGGCTCTCTGCTCCCTGAGGACACTTGCTTGACCTCTCCCCTGTGACATCAATCACATGACTCCACATACCAGTCTGATTTCCTCTCCTCTCTCATCCACTCGTTTATTGTTTATCAAAATCAAATCAACAGGATCAATCTCAAATTATTTTTCTTTTATGAAGCTTCTTCTAAATTTCTCTACCACCTGCTGTAATATGTTCCTCCATGAAGACCCAAAGTGATTATCACCATAAGAACTTGTTTATAGTCTTGCTTAGAAGAATTAACAAATATATACCTTTGAGCGCTCACCGTTTGTGTGCTCACACACACACACACACACACACACACACACACCTTATGGTTTATTAAATCTCCTTTATAGCAATTGTCTCATTCATTTCCACATTCTTCACACATCTAGCATTCTAATCGGACATGCATTATTAGGTACTGAACAAAAAATGATAAAAAATTGTAATAGTTTTGCATGAGACTAAATGTTTAAACATTTACTTTTATTTAAACAAGATAAATGCAATAGATTTTATTTTAAAATAGGTTTTAGAAATCTCTGAGTAAAACTGTATGGCTATTACATACAAGGAAAAATAATTGTTATCAATTACATATGATTATGTGGTTAAATACAATGATTTAATATGCTTTGTAAACAGCTACACAAACAACTATGGAGTTTTTATTTTAAATTACTGGTGCTGTGTTTTAATTTTTTTCTGTATTTATACGTATTTGCCAAATACCACTGTCCTTTTCCTATGCAGCACCTACATTCTTTTAGGAGATATTTAATCCTTCAGCTTTTTTCTTGGAATATCTACACACTTTCCAATGACTAAAGTTTTGTATATTTAAGATGTCACAAAATCAATTTGGGGTTCTTTTATGTCTCTATGAATGATTTAGTTAAAATGAATTTGATTGTAAAATACTCACTTTGAGGGAATATAAAGGCATTCCCTTGTGACTTACATTCATTTTCCCTTAGTTATTTACCTTCTCCTACACTCATTCTTCAAAATTTAGGCTAATCATCACTTTTCTTAGATGTCTTCTTTCATCTTATTTAGTGTAGTATATACATAAATCTGCCCTGGGATCCCTTAGAGTTCTGTATGTGCCCCCATGACAGCCCCCAAAACATTCCACGGTAGAACTAATTGGACTGTAAGCTATATGGCAGTAGTGACTGGCGAGGCTTTGACAGTTAAGTTCACTCAAATGTATAGTTACTAAGCATAGTATCTATAAATAGGAGGTTTATTTTAGAAAATAATAAAATGGTTCTTCAATAGTGAAACATTTTGAAAGCTACTCTTACTTTACTGCTTGACATTATAAAGCTATTCATTAGAATTCTAGCTCATCATGTTATTTAATCATGCTGCTTCCATTTATTTAAAAAGTATATTCCTGCCTAATTTAACTTATTAAAAATAAAAAATATATATACACACAGGATATTTTTAAAAGTAAAAGGAGAACATGGTATTAGGAGAAGAATATATAGTTACCTATAAAAATTTCTCTTTTTGAGAACAAGAATTTACAAGGAAAAGGGGAACAAATTTTTCAAAGGAAACATTTCTTCTACAATAAATCCTGAGATAAGTATCTTACTTGCAGTTGCATATAGAAAAGTTTGAAACACAGCATAATCAATGACCTCGGCAGAAACAGAAATTTGTTTTTATGTTTATTTTATTTTATTATTTATTTATTTATTTTGGCTGTGTCAGGTCTTAGTTGCCACATGCGGGATCTTCATTGTGGCACACGGGCTTCTCTCTAGTTGTGGCATGCGGGTTTTCTCTCTCTAGTTGTGATGCACAGGCTCCAGGGTACATGGGCTCTGTAGTTTGCGGCATGCAGGCTCTCCTATTGAGGCCGGCGAGCTCAGTAGTTGTGGTGTGCGGGCTTAGTTGCCATGTGGCACGTGGGATATTTGTTCCTGACCCAGGATCGAACCCCTGTCCCCTGCATTGGAAGGCGGGTTCTTCACCACTGGACCACGAGGAAGTCCCAGAAATAGAAATTATAGAGATATGTTTGTGGTCCCTTTTGCTTGAATTTAGCGTAGAATATCAAACATAGCTCAGTTAATACAGAATTTAGGGATGAGTTGAATACTATGTTAACTTGACATTTTAATAACCCCATTTCCATCTACTCTTCAGCACTCAGGGACATCAAACCAACAGTTGCCCCCCTTCTGTCACTAATCTTACAATTTTCCCTCCATACTGACTCATTGATATACAAATACAGATATGTAAAGTAAAGCAAATGACAACAAAGCTTTTATTATTTTCAGATCTTCCTTCAGATATATCATCGTTTATCTCCTTATCTTTACAGCAAAGCTCCTCAAAGGATTTCTTTACTAATTACTTCAGTTTCTCCATTTCAAACATCTCAACTGAAATCTAATTATATTTTCTGTTCTATTTCCCATAACTAGACTTCAACAATTTTCTTCAAAGTTACTGCTGACCAGGATGCTCCCAGTTCCTAGGTCAATTCAGACCTCATCTACATGAGCCTTTCAGCAGCATCTGGCAATTTCTTTCCTTGACTTTGAGGTCCCCATGCTCCTTTGGGTTTTCCCTATCATACTGGCAATTCTTTTTATAGTTCCTCTTCCTTTCATTGAACTTTACATGTCATCTTATTAAGGATGTGTCCTTAAATTTCTTCTTTCCTTTAGTAGTGGTGTGTGAATGGAGTGTCCTACCTTTAAATACCATAAATGCCTACAAATCCCAAATAGTCCCAATTTCAAATACTGATGCTCACACCAAGTCTGAACTTGTGACTTATATATCCAATTTCCTACTTGCCACCTCCCCTTGGATGAGTAATAAGAGTACTTGACTTAACAAGCCCCCAAACAGACTTCTCATCTACTCCTACCCTAAAATATATGTTTTAAACATATTCATTTTCACACTCTTCACTGTTATAAGAAATGGCAATTATATGCTTCAAGTGGGTCAGGCAAGTACACTATAAGAAAGAATAATTATGGGCTGATCTCATAAACTTACATGCAAATATCTTAAAACAGTTAACAAATTAAATCAAGCATTAAGGACAATACCTCATGAACAAATGATGTTTTCTTTTAATTTGTTTTAGCCTTTTATAACCATAAAGTACAGTTCACCCCATTAGAAGAATGAGGTAGAAATATCATGTGATCTTATCACTGTAATAAGTATTTGAAAAACTCAACGCTCATTTAGAAGAGAATGGAACTTAATTACTTAAGATTTTCTGCCAATCTCTACAGAATTGCAAAATATTGATATTAGAAACAAGAAAGGTCACTCTCACTGTTTCCATTCATTGTACTTGAGGATCTAGCTCACAAAATTAGTCTAGAAAAAGAAAGAAAATGAATAATGATTAGAAAGAAAAAAATAAGTGCCCATATTTTAGTTTGAGATGATTGTGTATATAGAAAATACAACGAAACCTGCAGGAAAATTATTAACATAAATAAGTGAATTTGGTAAGTTTATGGCTACGTGTTCAATATTAAAAAACTGTATTTTAGTATTGAACAATTAGAAAATGTCTTAAAAGGACAAATGACATTTACAATAGCATCAAAAATATACATTATTTATGACTAAATATTTGAAAAGATGTGCAAGAATCTAACAGAGGTTGTATAGTCATTGTTTAGAGAAGTCAATGGTGGTGAAAAGTCCATAGCCTATTATCATTGATTAAAAAAACTAAGTAATTTAAATATGCTAATTTCTCACAAATTTATCTCTAATTTTCTTGCAATCTCAAATAAAAATCCTATAAGAGTTCTTCATCAAACTGATTTAAAATGTTTCATAGAAAATAAATAATCAACCAACAACAGCGGAAAAAAATCAGGAAAATAAACAAAGCAGGGGAGATTATATCTCCATATAGTAGGACTTATTTTATAAACTTCCCTTCATAAGTACATTGTCACATTGCCAAAAGAACAAGAAGAGAAAAATAACAACATATAAGAGCTAAAACTGTATGACTTCAGAGAATACAGGCAGAACTCAGAGACATTGCAGGTTCGGTTTCAGACCACCACAACAAAGCAAATACTGCAATAAAGTGTATCACACACAATTTTTGGTTTCCCAGTGCATATAATAGTTATGTTTACACTATAGTCTTTTAAGTGTACAATAGGGTTATGTCTGAAAAAACAATATACTTACCTTTATTAAAAAATAAGCTGTTGGAAAAATGGTGCCTGTAGACTTGCTTGACACAGGGTAGCCACAAACCTGCAGTTTGTAGAAAACACTGTGTCTGCAAAAGGCAATAAAATGAAGTATGCCTGTATATCAGAGTATCTCTTCCTGGACTTGGCTAGAAAAAGGCCTTTTATGTGTGACACCAACAACAGATGAATGGATAAAGAAGATGTGGTATATATATATAATGGAATATTAGCCATAAAAAGGAAAGAAATCGGGTCATTTGTAGTGATGTGGATGAACCTAGAGTCTGTCATACAGAGTGAACTAAGTCAGAAAGAGAAGAACGAATATCATATATGTGGAATCTAGAAAAATGGTACAGATGAACCTATTTCCAGGGCAGGAATAGAGACACAGATGTAGAGAACAGACATGTGGACACAGTGCAGGGGGGCAGAAAGGGGAGGGTAGGTTGAGTTTGGAGATTAGGATAGACATATACACTACCATGTGTAAAATAGATAGCTAGTGGGAACCTGCTATAAAGTACAGGAAGCTCAGCTCGGTGCTCTGTGATGACTTAGATGGGGGGGGGGTGTGGGTGGAGGGCATGGGAGGGAGGTCCAAGAGGGAGGGAATATATGTATACATATAGATGATTCACTTCATTGTACAGCAGAAACTAACACAACTTTGTAAAGTGATTATACTTAAAAAAAAAAAAAACACAAGCTGCAAAAGACAAAAAGAGATATAATGGACTTCACCAAAAAAAACAAAACAACTTTGTTCTTCAAATGACATCAACAAGACATTGTAAAGCAGCTCAGAGCATGGGTGAAACAATTTTCAAGTCATGTATCTAAAGAGGAACCGGTGTCCAGATTGCATAAAAATTCTTACAACTCAATAATAAAAGACAACCCAAATAAAACATCAGCAAAATATCTTAGTAAAGATTTCTATAAGATGTGGAAATGACCAATAGAAACATGAAAAGATATTCAATTAAACATCACTATCCCATAGGGAAATGCAGATTAAAACCATACCAAAATACCACTTTACAGTCAGTAGGATGGTCAACCAAGTGGAGAAACGTGAACCTTCATACAATGCTGATGGACTGTAAAATGAGGCAACAGGTTTGACAGTCTGACAGTTTCTCCAAAGGTTAAACATAGAGTTGCCACATGATCCAGCAGTTCCATTCCCAGGTATATACCTAAGAGAAATAAAAACATATGCCCACACAAAATCTTGTATAGACTAATATTTATAGCAGCATTATTTTTAATAGAAAAAATGTTCAAAGAACTCAAATGTCCATCAACTATTGAAAGGACCAGCAAACAATGGAATATTATTGGGCAGTAATGAAACATGATACATGCAATAACATGGATGGACCTGTAACCTAACCTCAGAACCAGCTCCAAACTGGCCCTCTCCTCTTTCTAACAAGATAATGAGTCGTTTTCCGGAGACAACAGAACAAAACCTCAAGTCCTGCAGCTGAAGCATGAGCAAAGGAGGCAATTTTACATTGAAGGACACCTGGAACCAAAGTTTCTCTCCGCGCCACCCCACCCCACCCCCACCCGCCGCAGAACCAAAGGCTTGGGGCATGACCAGAACCTAAACAACAGAGTTGTAAGCCATAGCCACAATAATACTTCATAGTAAGTCTCTGTAGCCAAAAACAAACAAAAAAATCCACTTTTGTCTGTCTTGCTCACATATCTCGTTTGGCTTGTGTTTGGGAGATGTAGGTTAGTTTTGGATTCAAGTTTGGTTCTTATGATTCTTGTTCTTCTTGAAGTGACCCTTATATTCTCATAGAAAGAACAGAAACCTAAAAGAGAAAGTCTACCGAACAAACATGCTTGTGTTACGTGTGCTAATATCCTGGTGGATAAAGCAAGTCAGAGGAGTGAGTTCAAAGTCAAGAGGTGGGAAGTAAATCCAGTCTCTAGTGGAAGGTATAGGACATCTCGTGCTATAGGACATGGAAACAGAAAGAGGTGAATTAGGACAATACTACCAATGCTATTTACTGTAATTAATCTCTCTCTTTCACACACACACACACACATTTCCTGTTTAAAAAAGTAATGCATATAACAACCTTCAAAGGAGTAACAATATTTAAATGATTTAAAGAGAGTTTGGGGCTTTTAACAATGTGTCTTCATATATTCTGTATTTGGTGATCAACATAGGACTTAATTTACACAGCGATCAGCAGACACAAACAAAAATGACATTCAGTTGCCATAAAATACTACACCTCTGGATGGTTTTTTTGTCAATTAGTTACTTATTATCAGAAAGACAAAATTTTCTCCTTCTCATTTTTTTTGAAAGGCTGTGAGAATTGCTAATCTCAGCTGTGTTTCCTTTTCTTTCTCTCAATTACAAAATATGTCCCCATTATGTCTGTTCAGATTTTATATGGGTAATATTTGACAAAAAGGTTTATTCTTAAAAATCTGTTAATGAATTAAATTGTTACGCCTGTTTAAATGCCAATTCCAGGCATATATGTAAATGTACTGCCTAGCAAACTTTAAGATAATTCTAAACATTAATGTATAATTGTAATTAATTTTAACTACCTAGTAATGAAATAGCCATTTGAAATAGTACATGTATGTTATGAATCAAATTTCATTAAATATTGGCTTGTTTATACTTAACCCCCATTGAATCTACCAGTTTATTACAACAGGTTGTATAAAAAAGATTATTACCTGCTAGGCATAAGTCTATAAACTGTGTTCCCAAAACCTTAACAACTATTGCTGGGTAGTTTGTTTTATTATCACAAACAAAACCATATTTTATTGTAAGTTAAGATTGAAGAAATGTACTATTTCACATTCTAGAGCCAAAATCCCGGTCACAGAAATAGATTACGTTATGCCATTTTCCTCTGTTTCTGATGAGGTTCTTGTCATTGGAACATAATAGTTTAAATGCCACCTGTAAGAGAAAATCATAGTTTCACCACATGACCTGTTAGGGGTTATGTTCTTTGACCCTCTGGTCATTTTGAAGGCTCTTAGTTTGCAAAGACTCTTGCTTATTGGGAAAATTATTTTAAAAAAAGCCTCCAGACAAAATGACATATATATATATATATATATATATATAACTTGAAGTAGAAAAGAATGCTCATGAGTTTCACAGGTCATTAATGGTACCTAACAATGATACATAAGCACAGAAACACACATCAACTAAATGCACTAATCTCTCTCTTTTCATTTGTGTTTACCAGCATTAATAGGATACAGGAATTTATTTACATGGTTAAAGTCACTAAATGTCATGGGAAAAATTTAACAGATATAAATTTTTTTTTTTTTTTTTTTTTTTAACCCTGCATCGGCAGGCATACTCTCAACCACTGAGCCACCAGGGAAGCCCCAAATATAAATATTTTTGAAGCAAGAGTATTTTGTTTGTTTTTCTGTGCATTTGTAATATAAATCACATTGATGTATGTATATTGTGAAATGTAGGATTTTATAAGTCCATAAAGGACATTATGTTGAATACGTCTAGAACTATCATATTGTCCCTGGTCATATTAAAAAGTCTAGTTGTTACCATTCCAAACCAAATATGATTTGCTCATCTTTAAAGATCTGGCTTAAATGCTCAGATTCTAGGTCTGAATTCATCTAATCTCTTCTTCATGATCTCTTAGTCATTTGCTTATTTCTATATTTCAATCTCTCTAATTATATTACTCTATCCTAATGAGTTAGAATACTATCTTAATAATAAATTTTACATATGAATGAAAACAAACAAAAACAGGTTTTTAAATGCCATCGACTCCATTTTTCTCAAAATAATAACATTAATTCCTCTCATCAATTGAGCATCTACAGTACACTATCAATATCGTATTAATATGACACCACATTAATACCCTGTTCAGGAGACATCAATAACCCTATTTTACAAATTAGTAGGGTAGTCTCAAAAATTTACTGCAATCGACTAGGAACACAAATTGTCAAGTGAAGATACTGAAGTTTGCTACCAGATCTGTCAGGAATCTAAGGCCCTATATTTTCACTGATAAAGTAATGGTGCCTTTTAGAATATGTAGATCTTCACTGATATATACATATCAACTTAGGGCAGTGAAAACTTTATTGCAACATACAAATCCTTTTCATGTTTACCTGAACCGATCTTCTGTTTCACTGCTTATCTTCACCAACGCTTATACAACTTTCTAAAGATACATACGGGTTAAAACACTTTAGGCATAGAAATAAGTTACATAGTCCCCTCTACAACTTGTAAACAGACAGCAGCTACACAAAAGAACTCGTCATGAAACTGGAAGGAAAAGAATCCATTCGTGACTGAATTTCCATCTACCATGAATCACTGACACATTTAAGAATGTTTTAAAACTTCCTTAATTATGTTGATGAAAATAGAAGAAAGATAATTTTAAATTTAAACTGTTCTGGAAAATGAGGTTGTATGATCCTCAAACTCAAATAGCCTCCTTCTTTGTCACCCAGGGTGAGAAAGCTCAAGAAAGAGAGACACAAGCTTGAATTAACATAATCGGAAGTTTATAGGTATCAAATTTTAAAGAACATCTCAGCTAACAATAAAGTTCTGTTTTTTTTTTTAAATTTTATTTAGTTTTGGCTTTGTTGGGTCTTCGTTTCTGTGTGAGGGCTTTCTCTAGTTGTGGTGAGCGGGGGCCACTCTTCATCCCGGTAAAGTTCTGTTATTAAATTAAACAGTAGTTTCCATTAAACTTCAGTCAAAGATATCTACATTTTACGACCCTGCAATCATCTCACTTATTCTGAGGGGGCTACCTTTGTCCTCTCAATCTTCATTAACCTTCACTGAGGCTTGCTCTTTTTTTTTTTTTAAACATCTTTATTGGAGTATAATTGCTTTACAATGGTGTGTTAGTTTCTGCTTTATAACAAAGTGAATCAGTTATACATACACATATGTCCCCATATCTCTTCCCTCTTGTGTCTCCCTCCCTCACACTCTCCCTATCCCACCCCTCTAGGTGGTCACAAAGCACCGAGCTGATCTCCCTGTGCTATGCGACTGCTTCCCACTAGCTATCTATTTTATGTTTGGTAGTGTATATATGTCCATGCCACTCTCTCACTTTAGCCCAGCTTACCCTTCCACCTCCCCATATCCTCAAGTCCATTCTCTAATAGGTCTGTGTCTTTCTTCCCGCCATGCCCCTAGGTTCTTCATGACCATTTTTTTTTTCGATTCTATGTATATGTGTTAGCATACAGTATTTGTTTTTCTCTTTCTGACTTACTTCACTCTGTATGACAGACCCTAGGTCCATCCACCTCACTATAAATAACTCAATTTCATTTCTTTTTAGGGCTGAGTAATATTCCATTGTATATATGTGCCATATCTTCTTTATCCATTCACCTGACCTAAATAGACATTTCTCCAAAGAAGTTATACAGATTGCCAAAAAACGGAAATGCTCAACATCATTAATCATTAGAGAAATGCAAATCAAAACTACAATGAGATATCACACCGGTCAGAATGGCCATCATCAAAAAATCTACAAACAATAAATGCTGAAGAGGGTGTGGAGAAAAGGGAACCCTCTTGCACTGTTGGTGGGAATGTAAATTGATATAGCCACTATGGAGAACAGTGTGGACTTTCCTTAAAAAACTACAAATAGAACTACCATACGACCCAGCAATCCCACTAGTGGGCATATACCCTGAGAAAACCATAATTCAAAAAGAGTCATGTACCAAAATGTTCAATAGCCAGGGCATGGAAGCAACCTAAGTGTCCATCAACAGAGCCTTGCTCTTTTAAAAGGAGTTCTTTGATCTTTGCTGAAATATGTCCTCATTTATACTTTCCTTCTTCTGATTTACCAATTACAGCTACCATTTCCTCTAATCCTGGTCTCTGCTGACAGATGATCTCACTGTGTTAACTTGCATCAAGGTGACAATAAACAAGAAATTAATGCAAAGGTTTTTTTGTTTTGTTCTTTTCTTCTTTTTTTGGAAATACATCTTTATTTTGAGAGAGTTTTAAGAAGAAAATGTAAAGTTTCAGTCTTCTAATTCTTGCCACAGGTATACTCACATACCCAGGTTAGATAAAGAACATAGTGGAGGATGAATCAAAATCTGGTTACTACTTAGATTCTCTTATATAATACTAGATAGAGGCCAGAGGTTGTGTGTGATAGTTTCTAGGCTTAGACTGATAAGGAGACATGTAATACCAAGTAGATTAAAAGGGAATGTGAGTGGGTATGTGATTAAAAGGGTATGTGAGTGTATAACAGGTCAGTTGTAGTTTAAAAGTTACTCTTGTTTGAGAAAAATGCCGATCAAGTAATTGTGACATTCACAAAGTAACTCACCTTATATTGTGATTATAATTTAACATAGGCTTTTCAAAGTCTTTAGAGATTATTTTCATTCTCAATCTCCATATAAACCCCTTTAAATGAGAGATGATATTTTTATCATCAACATGTTTGAGAACTTATTTGAGCATAAGCTATTAAACATAAAGATGTAATTAGTTGACTTAAGTGTGTTTCATGCTCATGACTTTTTATATACAGATAAAGGAATAATGCATAACAATACGATATTCTAAAAGGCAGTATTTTAGGGAAATAAATCAACAAAGTTATTGAATTAAAATCCTCGAGGCAATATTAAATTTGTGTGTATATATATATATATATCTGTGATGGCATACTGAAAAGCTATCATTTCAGTTAGATAGCAAACACATTTAAAATTAAGACTTCATAAGGAAATTAATGGCACATAATTGATGCATAAGACAAATCTAGGCAGGGGAATGAAATCGAGAATTATTGTCAAAAAGAACTCAGTGATCAGATATGAAATAATAAAGTTGAAGAGGAGGACAAATTACTAAGAATACTCAAAACTGCAGGCCATTTGCTCAAATAACTTTAGTGATTATGTCCTGAACCCATTTTCTGATCATTATGGCATCGTATTTTAGTGATAAATATCAAAGTCAAAAATAAAATTAGTGTTATTTGCTAAAAACTCATGTATCACCACAAAATGCTGCTTAGCAACTGTAAGAAAGAAAATCCCTAATTTTCTACATTATTTCAGACTTCCAGAGAAATTAAATGTAAAAAACAACCAATTGTGATAACACAAAGAAAACCCAGTCAGGGAAACCCAGTTACCTAAGAGAGCTCTGAAGATGAAAGTTGTTTTTATTTTTCTAAATGGTGGAAAAAACTGTAAAGGAGATGACTAATGACAAGAAATTCTAAAATTAAAATGCTGTATAATTTAAAATTACCCTCTCTTCTTTTTTTTTTTTTTTTTTTTTTGGGGGTACACGGGCCTCTCACTGTTGTGGTCTCTCCCATTGCGGAGCACAGGCTCCGGACGCGCAGGCTCAGCAGCCATGGCTCATGGGCCCAGCCGCTCCGCAGCATGTGGGATCTTCCCAGACCGGGGCATGAACCCGTGTCCCCTGCATTGGCAGGCAGACTGTCAACCACTGCACCAACAGGGAAGCCCCCCTCTCCTTTTCTTAAGAGAAATATTTTTTTCAGATATATAAAAGGGTTAGTGTCTTTAAAATAGCATGATTTTAATTACAATATTTAAAAATTGAAAACAATATTTATCTAAAAATAAAAAGTTTATCATAATTCAAAATTAGAATTATATGTAAGAAAATACACATAACAAAAAAGAAAACAGTTCAAGCTTTCTATTAAAAACTACATACTAAAATAGGTACTGTTTCAATATTTTCTCGTAGTAGTAAAATCACTGTACTGAATATAGTTGAGGATATTTTGAAATAAAATTTATACCTTGTCAGTAAATTAGTTACTGTATATTGGACAGCTCTTTTGAAGATCAACATGATGAATCATTTCAGTAACTGAAGTTTTCTTGAATTTTTGAATCTTTGACCTAGTAATTTTTTTCTAAGAAACTCTCATTATTGATAGGATTGTTTCAAGGTGGTGGAGTACAAGGATGTGTGCTCACTCCCTCTTGTGGGAGCACTAGAATCACAACTAACTGCTGAACAATCTTCGACAGGAAAACATTGGAACTGGCCAAAAAAGGTACCCCACATCCAAAGACAAAGGAAAAGCCACAATGAGATGGTAGGAGGGGCACAATCACAATAAAATCAAATCCCATAACCACTGGGTGTGTGGCTGACAAACTGGAGAACAATTATATCACACAAGTCCATCCACTGGAGTGAAGGTTCTGAGCCCCATGTCCGGCTTCTCAACCTGGGAGTCCAGCAATGGGAGGAGGAATTCCCAGAGAATCAGACATTGAAGGCTAGCTGGATTTGATTGCAGGACTTTGACAGGACTGGGGGAAACAGAGACTCCACTCTTGGAGGGCACACACAAAGTAGTTTGCACATCAGGACCCAGGGTGAAGGAGCAGTGACCCCATAGGAGACTGAACCAGACCTACCTCCTAGTGTTGGAGGGTCTCCTGCAGAGGCAGGGGGTGGCTGTGGCTCACAGCAGGGACAAGGACACTGGCAGCATAAATTCTGGGAAGTACTCTGTGGCGTGAGCCCTCCCAGAGTCCACCATTAGCCCCACCAAAGAAATTGTAGCTTCCAGTGATGGGTCGCCTCAGACCAAACAACCAACAGGGAGGAAACCTAGCCCCACCCATTAGCAGACAAGTAGATTAAAGTTTTATTGAGCTCTGCCCACCAGAGCAACACCCAGCTCTACCCACCACCAGTCCCTCCATCAGGAAGCTTGCACAAGCCTCTTAGATATCCTCATGTACCAGAGGGCAGACAGCAGAAGCAAGAACTACAGTCCTGCAGCATGTGGAACAAAAACCACATTCACAGAAATATAGACAAAATAAAAAGGAAGAGAACTATATACCAGCTGAAGGAACAAGATAAAAATCCCAGAAAAACAATTAACGAAGTGAAGATAGGCAACCTTCCAGAAAAATAATTCAAAATAATGATAGTGAAGATGACCCAGCACCTTGGAAAAAGAATGGAGGCAAAGATCGAGAAGATGCAAGAAGTGTTTAACAAAGACCTAGAAGAATTAAAGAACAAACAGAGATGAACAATACAATAACTGAAATGAAAACTACACTAGAAGGAAGCAATAGCAGAATAAGTGAGGCAGAAGAATGGATAATGAAGTGAAGATAGGCAACCTACCAGAAAAATAATTCAAAATAATGATAGTGAAGATGACCCAGCACCTTGGAAAAAGAATGGAGGCAAAGATCGAGAAGATGCAAGAAGTGTTTAACAAAGACCTAGAAGAATTAAAGAACAAACAGAGATGAACAATACAATAACTGAAATGAAAACTACACTAGAAGGAAGCAATAGCAGAATAAGTGAGGCAGAAGAATGGATATGTGACCTGGAAGACAGAATGATGGTATTCACTGCTGTGGAACAGAATAAAGAGAAAAGAATGAAAAGAAATGAAGACAGCCTAAGAGACCTCTGGGACAACATTAAAGGCACCAACATTCACATTATAAGGGTCCCAGAAGGAGAAGAGAGAAAGGACCCAAGAAAATATTTGAAGAGATTATAGTTGAAAACTTCCCTAACATGGGAAAGGAAAGAGCCACCCTAGCTTTAAATGACAGGATAGACCAGACTTAATTGATATTTATAGGAGATTCCATCTGAAAATAGCAGATTACACTTTCTTCTCAAGTGCACAGGGAACATTCTCCAGGATAGATCAAATCTTGGGTCACGAATTCAGCCTTGGTAAATTTAAATCATATCAAACATCTTTTCCAACCACCATGCTATGAGATTAGAAATAAATTACTGGGAAAACAACGTAAAAAACACAAACACGTGGAGGCTAAACAATACTTTACTAAATAACCAAGAGATCATTGAATAAATCAAAGAGTAAATCAAAAAATATCTAGAGACAAATGACAATGAAAACACGATAATCCAAAACCTATGGGATGCAGCAAAGGCAGTTCTAAGAGGGAAGTTTATAGCAATAAAAACCTACCTCAAGAAAAAAGGAAAATCTCAAACAACCTAACCTTACACCTAAAGAAACTAGAGAAAGAAGAACAAAACCCAAACTTAGTAGAAGGAAAGAAATCATAAAGTTCAGAGGAGAAATAAATGAAATAGAAACAAAGAAAATAATAGCAAAGATCAATAAAACTAAAAGCAGATTCTTTGAGAAGATAGACAAAATTGATTAACTTTAACCAGACTCATCAAGAAAAAGAGGGAGAGGACTCAAATCAATAAAATTAGAAATGAAAAAGGAGAAGTTACAACAGACACCACAGAAATACAAAGCATCGTAAGAGACTACTACAAGCAACTCTATGTCAATAAAATGGACAACCTGGAAGAAATGAACAAATTCTTAGGAAATATGAACAGAGATATCACAAGTAATGAAATTGAAACTGTGATTAAAAATCTTCCAGTGAACTAAAGTCCAGGACCAAATGTCTTCACAGGTGAATTCTATCAAAAATTTAGAGAAGAGATAACACCCATCCTTCTCAGACTCTTCCAAAAAATTGAGGAGGAAGGAACACTCCCAAATTCATTCTATGAAGCCACAATCACCCTGATACCAAAACCAGAGATATCACAAAAAAAGAAAATTACAGACCAATATCACTGATAAATATAGATGTAAAAATCCTCAACGTAATACTAGCAAACAGAATCCAACAACTCATTAAAATGATCATACACCATGATAAAGTGGGATTTATCCCAGGGATGCAAGGATTCTTCAATATATGCAAATCAATCAATGTGATACACCATATTAACAAACTGAAGGAGAAAAACCATACGATCATCTCAATAGATGCAGAAAAAGCTTTTGACAAAATTTGACACCCATTTCTCATAAAAACACTCCATAAAGTGCGCATAGAGGGAACCTACCTCAACATAATACAGACCATCTGTGAAGAACCCCAGCAAACATTCTCAATGGTGAAAATCTGAAAGCATTTCCTCCCAGATCAGGAACAAGACAAGGATGTTCACTCTCACCACAGTTATTCAACATGGTTTTGGAAGCCCTAGCCATGGCAATCATAGAAAGAAAAGAAATAAAAGGAATACAAATTGGAAAAGAAGAAGTAACACTGTCACTGTTTGCAGATGACATGATACTACACATAGAGAATCCTAAAGATGCCACCAGCAAACCACTAGAGCTAATCAATGAATTCGGTAGAGTTGAGGATACAAAACTAATGCACAGAAATCTGCATTCCTATAAGCTAATGATGAAAAATCTGATAGAGAAATTAAGTAAACACTCCCATTTACCACTGCAACAAAAAGAATAAAATACCTAGGAATAAACCTACCTAGGGAGACAAAAGACCTGTATGCAGAAAACTATAAGACACCGATGAAAGAAATTAAAGATGATACAGACAGATGGAGAGATATACAATGTTCTTGGATTGGAAAAATCAATATTGTGCAAATAACTATACTACCCAAAGCAAACTACAGAGTCAATGCAATCTCTATTAAATTACCAATGGCATTTCTTACAGAACTAGAACAAAAATCTTAAAATTTGTATGGAGACACAGAAGACCCCAAATAGCCAAAGCAATCTTGAGGGGAAAAAAACGGAGCTGGAGGAATCAGACTCCCTGACTTCAGACGATACTACAAAGCTACAGTAATCAAGAAAATATGGTACTGGCACAAACACAGAAATAGAGATCAATGGAACAGGATAGAAAGCCCAGAAATAAACCCACACGCCTATGGTCAACTAATCTGTGACAGAGGAGGCAAGGATATACAATGGAGAAAAGACAGTCTCTTCAATAAGTGGTGCTGGGAAAACTGGACAGCTACATGTAAAAGAATGAAATTAGAACACTTCCTAACACCATACACAAAAATAAACTCCAAATGGATTAAAGACCTAAATGTACGACTGGACACTGTAAAACTCTTAAAGTAAAACATAAGAAGAACACTCTTTGACATATATCACAGGGAGATCTTTTTTGACCCACCTCCTAGAGTAATGGAAATAAAAACAAAAATAAACAAATGGGATCTAATGAAACTTAAAACTTTTGCACAGCAAAGAAACTCTAAACAAGACAAAAAGACAAGCCTCAGGATGAGAGAAAATATTTGCAAACAAATCAATGGACAAAGGATTAAACTCCAAAACATATAAACAGCTCATGCAGCTCAATATTAAAAAACAAACAACCCAATCCAAAAATGGGCAGATGACCTAAATAGACATTTCTCCAAAGAAGACATACAGATGACCAAAAGGCACATGAAAAGCTGCTCAACATCACTAATCATTAGAGAAATGCAAATCAAAACCACAATGAGATATCACCTCACACTGGTCAGAATGGCTATCATCAAAAAATCCACAATAAATGCTGGAGAGAGTGTGGAGAAAAAGGAACCCTTTTGCACTGTTGGTGGGAATGTAAATTGATACAGCCGCTATGGAGAACAGTTTGGAGTTTCCTTTAAAAACTAAAAATATAGAAACCATTGACCCAGCAATACCACTCCTGGGCATATACCCAGAGAAAAACAAAATTCAAAATGACACATGCACCTCAGTATTCAGTGCAGCACTGTTTACAATAGCCAGGTCATGGAAGCAACCTAAATGTCCATTCACAGATGAATGGATAAAGATGTGATACATATATACAGTGGAATATTAGCCATAAAAAGGAACAAAATTGGGTCATTTGTAGAGACATGGATGGACGTAGAGACTATCATACAGAGTGAAGTAAGTCAGAAAGAGAAAAACATTATATATTAATGTATATATGTGGAATCTAGAAAAATGGTACTGATGAACTGAGTTGCAAGGCAGAAATAGAGACTCAGATGTAGAGAACCAACATATGGACACTAAGGAGGTAAAGCGGGAGTTGGGGGGTGGTGGTGGGTTGAACTGCGAAATTGGGGTTTACATATATACACTAATATGTATAAAATAGATAACTAATAAGAACCTGCTATATAAAAAAATAAAATAAAATTTAAAAAAGGAAAACAGAAAAAAAATAGACTCATTATTTTTTAAAGGATAGGCAATGCAATTCTAATGTGATTTCTGATAGTAAGAACAGAGAGATCTCCCTAAATTTTCAAAATATTAAACAGTATAAATAAATTATATTAGACCACAACTCAAATAATATATTTTTGGTTTAGAGACATAAAGCAGCATGGAACACTACTTTTCATGTGTTGAATATACAAAATTCTATATTTGCAAAAATTAAAATATAGTATTCTTCGGGGCTTCTCTGGTGGCGCAGTGGTTGAGAGTCCGCCTGCCGATGCAGGGGACACGGGTTCGTGCCCTGGTCTGGGAAGATCCCACATGCTGCGGAGCAGCTAGGCCCGTGAGCCATGGCCGCTGAGCCTGCGTGTCCAGAGCCTGTGCTCCTCAACGGGAGAGGACACAACAGTGAGAGGCGTGCGCACCACCGGAGAAAAAAAAAAAACAGTATAGTATTCTTGGTAAGGTTTTTCCCACCATTCTGTTTAAAATTCCAACTACCCACTCCAACACCACACGCACATATACCTGCACATACACAGATACATACACACACACACACACACACATTCACACACTCTTTCTTATCTGCTTTATCCTTTTCCATAGTATTTACTGCCATGAATGATGTTGAATATTTTACTTATGAGTTTTGTGCATTCTGGACTTCACTCTCTGCCATGAGAGTGGTATCTTTCATTTCCTGCTGGATCTCTAGCCCCTACTTTAATGTCCATTTCAAACCTGTTGTTCAATAAATATCACTGATTTTGTATGCAAAGAAATAAAGAAAATGCATGTAAGAAAATTTCTTACAGGCTTAAGGCTAGGTCTACATTCACAGCTGAGTCTAAGATAGTTTTGCAAATAAAAGTCATTAAAAACTTTAAAGATATGCATATATTTTGCCATTATAAAAATTTCTCAAAATTTTAAGTGAATTTATTTAAAGCCAAAATAATTTGAAATGTGCTTTTATTTTTTTCTTGATTAGGATTTTTTTAGAAATTGGTATGACTAATTGTTAATTCAGAAACCTGAGTGGTATATGTATATTTGCTAGATCCTACTATTTAATCTGACCATACGGAGTAAAGTTTAATTAATATTAGCAAATAATTAATCAGCATTCAGTTATTATTAATGCTAACAGTGTGTTTAATAACATCAAAGGCTTTAATGCCATTGCTAAGATAACATGTAGAGATCCTATTATATGTATTCTATTTTCTTTCAATGTCCGTTACTTTGATTTTGAGGAACATGGCACCATTCTGCAGTATTGAAAGGCAGCATATCATAGCAAGTGACACTATAAAATGTTTGTCATACAAATATACTCTTAAGCATAATTTCTCTTGGGCAACTTAATCATTTATGCCTTATGGGGAAGAAGAGTACTGACTTCATAAATGTAAAAGTATAGTTAAGTTCTCAACAAACATTGACTATTTTTACTATGAAAGAAAAATATTGTCTTTGTGTGTGCATGATAGATTTTGAAAAAAAATATGTAGTATGTATGTAACATTCAGTCACTGATCATCAGTGCAAAATGCACTATATTTATGTTTTCCCTTTGCCCAAGATAGCTATACTTGCTGTCCATTCATTTGTTTTAACTTTCCACCAGTTTGACACTCCTCCTTTCAGCAGATCTTTTTTAAAAAGACTCATGAGCTTTTTTATTTCACTTAAGAAATTTAACCATCTTTAACTCTGTGAAGGGGAGATTGTTTTCATTTTCTCATGTTCTCAAAATTTATTCAGGAGTCTGTGTAAAGAGTGAGCAGAATACAAATTAAATCATGGACTTTGAGTAAAAAAATTATAACTATACTTCCAGTGTGCTAGTAGGCAAATGACTCATTTTTCAACATATTATGGAGCAGAAAATTTCTCATATAAACACCAAATGTTTAACACTAGGTACTCTGCATGCCTACAAATTAATTGCATCCAAAAGAACAAAAAAATGTCAAATAAACCAGTATAAAGAACATTTGAATTGGCTTAGAAAACAAATGTCACATAAAGAAAGACTTTTAGTTTTATTTTAACTTACCCCCTCCCCAAAGTGCAAAATGTATCGGGATTATGGTTATATATTGGTAGGATTGATTTATTTTCTCACTATATAGACTGTTGTTTGCAATATCCAATAAACTTTCCTGTTCTTTAACCTTGATATTTAAGACTTACTGTTTAATAACTTTAGTAACTCTAGCATTTACCTCTGTTACTATCATTAAAGAAAATTTAACTTTTGAATTAGGAAAGGCATAACAAGGAGCAATATTTCTAAATTATTACAATTATTTAATTTTTAAATTTAACAAATGTGGTCTTCATTAAGACATAAGCCAGAGATGATACTACATCAATTTTTAAGAAAACTTAAGAAAATAAAATGTGTTCAGTCTTTTCACTGTTACATTTTAAAATTTTGCTCTCTTGACAATAATTCAGTTCAAAGAAAATAATTATGCCTGGAAAAATACCAAAAACTCATTTTCTACTAATTGTATGTTATTCTACAAAATTCTCATAAGTCTTTTTATTCTTACATTATGTTACCCTTGCACAGCATCATGAAAATGTAGTTATTTTGTGTTTTCCTTACCATAACACACCTGTGGCATAAAGAATTAAATAGTCATAGTTTACAGCTTACATAATTTCCCTAATTAAATGTTGAAAGGATTCAAAAGATCCAGATACAGTACTTTTACATCATGGAAGTTAGAGAAGATATGAAAGGATCAGCTACTTGCACATCAGAAATATTTATATAGTTATTTTTATGTAGGGGTCTAAGCACATCAAGTAGCTGAAGGATATTGCTAGCTCATAGAAAATCTTATGAAAATTAAAACAAAATTTTTAAAGGAAAAAACAAGCAAAAAGAACCAATTCCTGAAGACATTTACTTACTCATTTGGAAAATTATCATTCTAAATAAAACAATCAGTAATGTCTCTGATGTGAATGGTGGCTGTTAAATGTGGTGCCTCATGCAGTACATAACTGCACAACTATAGTTCTGACCCAGTGTGTCTTCATGGAGCCAATGTTATCAGTTCAAGCAAAATATACACATATTTTACCACTGACACACAGCTTAAACTTTAGCAGTAATAACCTAGGGGACAATCAGTTCCATGTCTTTCTTTCTCTTGGATTTTGGTGTTGCCAGAAATCCTTGCTATTCCTTGACTTGTACAGACATCACTCCAAGCTCTGCCTCTGTTATTAGATGGACTCCTTCCCTGTGTTTTCCATCTATTTCTTGATTTCTTCCCTTCTTACAAAGAAACCAGTCATATTGTATTAAGGATTCACCCTAGTCTGTATAAACTCATCTTAACTTACATCTCACTTATTTCTGCAGAGATCATTTTCAAATAGGTTACATTCATGACACAAACAAATGGAAAGATACTGTGTTCTTGGATTGAAAGAATCAATATTGTTAAAATGACTATACTACCCAAGGCAATCCACAGATTCAATGAAATTCCTATCAAATTACCAATGGCATTTTTCACACAACTAGAACAAAAAAAAATTTTTAAGTTTCCATGGAAACACAAAAGACCCCAAATAGCCAAAGCAATCTTGAGAAAGAAAAACAGAGCCAGAGGAATAAGTCTCCCTGTCTTCAGACTATACTACAAAGCTATTTTAATCAAAACAGTATGGTACTGGCACAAAATCGGAAATATAGATCAATGGAACAGGATAGAAAGCCAAGAAATAAACACACACACATATGGTCAATTAATCTGTGACAAAGGAGGCAAGACACAACAATGGAGAAAAGACAGCCTCTTCAATAAGTGGTGCCAGGAAAACTGGACAGCTACATGTAAAAGAATGAAATTAGAAAATTCTCTAATACCATACACAAAAATAAACTCAAAATGGATTAAAGACCTAAATGTAAAACCTGATACTATAATACTCCTAGAAGAAAACACAGGCAGAACACTCTTTGACATAAATTGCAGCAAAATCTCTTTCAATCTGTCTCTTAGAGTAATGGAAATAAAAACAAAAATAATCAAATGGGACCTAATTTAACTTAAAAGCTTTTGCACAACAACAGCAACAACAAAAACACATAAACAAAATAAAAAGACAGCACACAGATGGGAAAAAAAATTTACAAATGATGCGACTGTCAAGGGATTAGTCTCCAAAATTTACAAACAGCTCATGCAACTCAATATCAAAAAAACAACCCAATCAAAAAATGGACAGAAGATCTAAGAAGACATTTCTCCAAAGAAGACATACAGATGGCCAAAAGGCCCATGAAAAGATGCTCAGCATTGCTATTTATTAGAGAAATGAAAATCAAAACTACCATGAGTTATCACCTCACACCGGTCAGAATGGCCATCATCAAGAAATCTACCAACATTAAATGCTGGAGAGTGTGTGGAGAAAAGGGAACCCTATTGCACTTTTGGTGGGAATGTAAATTGATACAGGCACTATGGAGGTTCCTTAAAAAACTAAAAGCTACCATATGATCCTCCATCCCCACTCCTGGGCATATATCCAGAGGAAACTATAATTCAAAAAGATACATGCAACCCAATGTTCATTGCAGTGCTGTTTACAATAGCCAAGACATGGAATAACCTAAATGTCCATCAACAGATGACTGAATAAGGAAGATGTGGTACATAGATACAGTGTAATATTACTCAGCCATAAGAAAGAATGAAATAATGCCATTTGTAGCAACATGGATGGACCTAGAGATAGTTATACCAAGTGAGATAAGCTAGACAGGGAAAGACAAATATCATATGATATCACTTATATGTGGACTTTTAAAAAAAAATACATATAAATTAACATACCTACAAGACAGAAATGGACTCAGAGACATAGAAAACAAATTTATGCTTATCAAAGGGGAAAGGTGGTAGGAGAGATAAGTTAGGAGTTTGAAATTAACATATACACACTACTATATATAAAATAGATAACCAACAAGGACAAAATGAAAAACAAAAAACAATTAGGTACATTCACAGAACCAGGGGTTAGGATTCCCACATATCTCCTTAGAGGACACAATTTAACCCACAATAGAAGCCATCTTTTCCACTGAGTGCACTGAACACTGGCAATAGGGAGAGAGATTGGCAATCAGTGAAATGTCAAAAGACTGTATACTATCCCTTCCACTCACAGACCACTTGTGGAGCATCTTAAAATAGCTAAAAAGATTCTCCTTTTATCATCCCTTCAGGTTCACAAAGACAAATCCCTTAAGATCTGAGAAACCTGGTATAAAACCCTAATGAAAATAGTATGTTACTTTGGAATATGCTGTTTTCCATTCTTTATTATAATAAATAAATATTTGTGAGAATTCTTTAAACAAATATGCAATTTTACTTTTAAAAACAAATTTTTTGTTTTCTTTGTAAGACTTTTAAGTTTCCTCCATGAACTAGACCATGATTTTTTAAATTAAGTTTTTTAAAAAACATCTGTATAGCAGTAATTTATCTTTTTTATTTTTTTAAATATAAATAGCCAATATCATTGGTAGTAAAATGTTATGTGTGCGTTTGTGTGTGTACATGTGTGTTTTATTATTCTTCTTTTACTATCCATTTATTAGTGGAAAACAGGGCCTTTGTTTGGAATTATTGGGAGGTTTTTACAGTAAAGGATAATTTAAGAATAAATAGGATAATTATGGTCACGAAGTAGCTGACTATCCAACAATTTCTTCCACTAGGCAACTTTACCTTGGCATATTTCAAAGAAAAAGAAGGTACTTTTACCCTTAGATTAATAGTCTTTTTAAAAATTCTTCAGTTTTTGTTATGTATTACTCCTGCAGTTTCCATTTCAGTATAACAAATGCAGTCAATCATTTAGTGGGAAAATTGTTTCTTTAAGCATATGTGTATCTTGGGAATAACTATACGTAAACAGACAATTGCAAGCCTCTTTCCAATACACAGTTTAGCTTGGTAAAATTAACATGGTAATTAAAAACTTCATATCCTCCTAGTCTTATTTTCTGTCTAGCATACTTTTTTTTGTAAATCACTATATTCTTTTTATTTTTTACAACTCAATCTAGAAGCATTTTTGTGATTATCCTTATAACTGAGTAATTTTTTTATTTTCCAATGAAAACAAGTTATCCTTTAATTCTGCTTGATATGTCTACACACTATGTACATGTTGATTTAATTCCTTTCTTGGATACCATCCCAGATGACAAAATTTTTCTGAAGTAGTATATCAGAGGTCAGGAACATATTCTCAAGGTCTACTCAGGCAAGAATATTAGGTACTGAATTAAAATATTATAAGTAAGTAAATTATCTAGTATGCTAGAAAGTGAAGGTGCTATGGGGAGAAAGGAAAAAAGGATAAAGTAAAGAGGATAAGGAGTGTTTTGACAAATATTGGGGATTTTTAAGTAGGGCAGCTGTTGAGAAGGCAAGATTTGTGCGAAAACTTTGAGAGATAGAGAAGAGATAAAAGTAGATTACAAGTAGATGAAATAAAGACCTTAACTCAGAAGAATGTCCAGAATCTTTGCGCAACAACAAGGAGACCATTGTGACTGAAGTAGAATAAACTAAGGAAAAAGTAAGAAAAAATACTTCAGACCCTGCGTGGGAGGCCAGATCATGTGAGGATTTTTGACATTTGCAGTCAGTTCTGCAGGATTAGAGAAATGGAATGGCATCATGTTATTTATAAATATTTTTTTAAGAATGACTCCATCCTCAGTATTAAGAGAAAATTTTAGGTACTAAAGCAGAAACTGCTCTTTTCAGCTGTTCGAGTAGAGTATGGACCATGGTGTTAGCATGGATTTCCACCATGGATTGAATATGGGGTTTAAGATGTGGGGTAAGAATGAGACAAAGAATCCTGTAGGAATCTTATAGTTTTGGCTTGGTGGTATTATCATCAGCTGGGAAGAAAGAATGAGATTAAGAAAGATGAAGAGAATATCAGGAGTTTCATATTTAATATATTACATCCAATATCTTAAGTATTCTGTTATATGTAGATGTATGTATGGGTTTGGGAGAAAGAGGGTTAGAGACATACACATTTTGGATTTGTTTGCATATATAGTAATTATTTAAAGCTCTTGGGCAGGAAGAGGTTACCCAAAGAATAAGTATAAAGAGCAGATAAAGAAAAAGAACTGAGTTCTGATGCAGGGGATAAGAGGAGGGAGCAGCAAAGGAGCTACCAGTGAGATAAGATGTGAGATCCAGAGAAACCTACTGAAGGAAATACATCAAGAAGGAAGAAGTGATACATTGTTTCAAAGCTAAGAAATACTTAAATTACCTGGATTTGGATTAGGATGCTTTTCTGTCACCTTGGTAAGCTAAGTAGATGATGTCTGTGTACGTGAAGTTAATCTAATACATGGAGAAGATGCAGCTGATGCATGTGAATTCCTAAATCTCAACTTCTTAGGGAAAATTTATACCCTCTAAAACCTGTACATTTGTTTCTTCTTTGCAGTCTCAAAGAGATTTGAATGATTTCGCCTTTCTCCTGGGATAGATAATGGCCTAGTTTGGAAATATGGATTTAAAACAAATAAGGAGAGACAGACAGACAGAGACAGAGGAAAAGAAAATTTCTTCCGGTAGTAGAAATGTTTTCTAATATTTTCAACCATAAAAAATTTGACTCACTTATAAATACTTGGTTAATTCAACAACAATTCTCTGTGAGACTAGAAAACGTCTTAGGTGCTGATGGTAAATTGATGAACAATTTAAGAATAGCTGACCTCAGGGAGTACACTAATGTAGGAGGTGATATTAAGCAAACAATTTCACAAAGATATTCTTAAATATGTAACACTTTGTAAATACTTGCAAAGATTGGCTTAAAGACAATATGGAGATAAAATGTTTCTAATGTCAATATAATTCATCATAAAATACTGACTATAAAACAGTAACCGTCAAGATATGGGATAATTAGCCTTGAGATTATGGACAGGCTTCAAATGATCTAAGTCTCCGAAACTACATGCAAAATCTTGTGAGTGTGTGAACAAGCAGTTTCCCCAGTGAGTAGGCTGATAGCTATCATCTACTGCCAAGCAGTCCTTTGACCTCAGAAGTTTACGAACAGTACTCCACATGATTGCTATTTCAAACATCCTACAGTTTCTAAATAGCCAGATGTTTGGAAGCATGAGGATACATATATGGATGAATGACTAAATTTCAGATTCATATGGATGTTTAGACAGCAAGTACTCTGTGTAAGAAATGCAAATTAGCTCATTAGTCTGGAGATAAAGCAATTAATGCTGGAATATGACCAAGCATTAAGATTCAAAGGGTGAAATGGCGATAAAAATCTTCCTTTCTTGAAGGTTGATGGGCTTTGCTTAAGATTTTGTAAGGGACATAAGCCAAGAGAATAATAACTTCAGTAGGATTTAATTAAATACCCACTTTCTTCAAACTTTATATTAAATGTTATGGTAGGCACATAGATACTAACAAATTGATAAACATACTTTATTTATAGCTATGGAAATTGTATAATACACAATACTGAATTTTTAAGAATACAGAGCAGAAAAAAACCTTGAGGTTCCATTTAGTTCTGTTTCTCAACTCTACCCCCATTTTACCAATGGACAAACAGGGTATCTTCATTAATTTACTTATCCACAAATATTTATTACTTGACTGCTCTATACATGTCACTGTTTTAGGAGAGAGGGTAAAAGCAAAGAGTGGCAAAGTACAGATTCATGTTCCTTTCTAAATTTAGTAGCTGGAGATGCCTCCTTGACTACTTTTAAACATTATAACTTAGAAGTTCTGGTTTTTGAGAGGGGTGGCAGAGATTATCTTGTCTGCTCAGTGTACCTTCTTGATTGAATGTTTCGAAGACATTCCTTAAACCCCAAAGTCTCCCATTCCTTCTTCAAAGATCTAAATATATTTCCCCTAAATAAAATGTTATAATATTTCCACTCTTCACCCAAACCTAACCTTTAAATATTTTTGAATTCGTTTTTCTCTATAGTCATTTGATTTTGTGTGTGTGTGTGTGTGTGTAAAAATTTTAAACATTATAACTTAGAAGTTCTGGTTTTTGAGAGGGGTGGCAGAGATTATCTTGTCTGCTCAGTGTACCTTCTTGATTGAATGTTTCGAAGACATTCCTTAAACCCCAAAGTCTCCCATTCCTTCTTCAAAGATCTAAATATATTTCCCCTAAATAAAATGTTATAATATTTCCACTCTTCACCCAAACCTAACCTTTAAATATTTTTGAATTCGTTTTTCTCTATAGTCATTTGATTTTGTGTGTGTGTGTGTGTGTGTTTGTGTGTGTGGTTTGAATTCTTCAGCTTATTATGGTTCAGCATGAATCACAGCTGGCAGGTGGTCACAAAAGCTGGTGCAACAAAACTAATGGAGCTGGAAATTAGTACTTTATTCGAAGATCTGGCCTGTTAATCTTCCTCTGAAATTATTTATTTGCTCTGTATAAAAATCAGACTTCATTAGTTATATACATTTTTTAAAATATTTAATTATATTTGTATTGCTGTTGAATTATGGTCTTTACTCAGGATGTAAAAACAAAGCAGAACAAAATGCACGTGGAACATTGACTTAGCAGGTTGGTTATGAGGGAGAAGCTTGGTTCTGTCATCTCATCACACTCCAGACATAGGACTTTCTTTTCTGGAGTCTCAGGATTACTTTTTAGTGAAACTTCCCATGTAGCAATGAGTTAATCCTCATGATTAAACTTAAATATAAACCTCACAACTAAAGAAAACTCTGAGAAAACTGAGTGATATATTTTCTCTTTTCTACTGAGAAGGCCACTTGGTATCATCTTGTGGGTAATTTTCAAGGACAACAAGCAAGAAAGTGATTAGGGTACAGTGCTTAATACTGTAGTAATAGTCTTTGTGTCTTAATACCGAAGATCTAGTCCTTCAGCCCATTCAGGCAAAAAATAATAATTTCTCAATATTTTTCTACATAAAACAGATCAAATAGTCTACATTATGGTCTATATCTAATTGAATACATTTTTATTCAATTATCTGAAGTGAACATATATTTTAAAGTTTTTTTCAAACAGAAACATAATCTAAGGAAATATTATTTATATGTCTTAGATATTTTACTCACAAATATTTTAATCATTTTGTTAATGCATTTATAGAAATTTTACTATAGTTAAGTTTAATATCTTAAGAATAACTTAAATCCTAAATACCTGTTTATGTACCACTGAGAGTTCCAGAAATTCAGACATAAACTCATCAGGAAAACAGATGAGAAGCTTACAGGTTGAGGAACACATTTTCTAAAAGATTTATAGTGAACAGTCTGGCCTCTAGGCTGCTGACTTTTTTTTACATTAAATCTTTTAAAATTCTGAGTTTGCAATAGGACTCAGTTTGATGGGGACAGAACTTGATTGGTGCTTTAATTATGAGTGATTTGAAAATACAATTTTTAAAAATATAAAGATAATCTACATTTTGGTAAATGACAATAGAAAGAGACATAAATTGCATTTTTTGTCACTGTATTTTGCAAATCAAATATTTTCCACCCTATAGTAAACTACTTGCCGCAGCATGTTTCTCAGAATATATTATAGCCTTAATACAGAAAAAAACATGCAGATCTCTGTTATAGGGAAAAGCTTCTAAAGAAATATCAGTACTGAGAACTCTTAGCTCTCTACATGAAATTGTAAGCTTATAAATCACCTTCTTCATATGATATCCTTTATCTGTTCCACTTGTTCCTTAGGTTCTATTTGGCTACCATATTCTAAAGAGATAAACTCATGTGTATTTTTCCAGTAACAAAATTAAAGCCTAAAAATAATATCTGTGGAGGGGTTTTGCAAATTGTAAATCATCAACCATATAAATGTTTTAGTTTTAAATTATTAACTGATAAGAGTAAACATGTATCAACAGTCCAGATGTTTTCAGAGTAAAATGCTAATACCTCTTAGAGGAAAAAAGACAAATATAGCAATATATGTAAATTTGTATTGTGAACATGTTAAGTTATAGGTGTTTTACTCCTGTTTACTTCCCAAGGGTTAAATGGAGGGAAAAAATAATAAGAGTTAAAGAAAGTGTAATAAATAGACAATTTTCTTTTTAAGGTCAGGGAGAAAATTAGCCATAATTTTGCCTTAGAGTGGAGGTGGTAAAATGCATTCTTATTTTAAAAGTTTAGTAGTTCCTCTTTTATACTCTTTATGATAGGGATTTAAAGACATACCAAAAAAATGATACCAAATATCAACTAATAAAATTAAAATTTTCTTAACCTTTATAGACTCATCTTTTACATCTGAGCAGTTCAATATTTGGGGGAGATTGTACAAATTGTAAAATATTTTTAAAATATTAGGTGGAATAACTCTGTCTTCTGATTCTTACATGACTCAGTGATTATATGTGTATGGATGTGTGATATTTTTACTTTTTTTTTTTTTTTTGCGGTATGCAGGCCTCTCACTGTTTTGGCCTCTCCTGTTGCGGAGCACAGGCTCTGGACACGCAGGCTCAGCGGCCATGGCTCACGGGCCCAGCCACTCCGCAGCATGTGGGATCTTCCCGGACCGGGGCACAAACCCGTGTCCCCTGCGTCGGCAGGCGGACTCTCAACCACTGCGCCACCAGGGAAGCCCGGATGTGTGATATTTTTAAATTCCTGGAAATGAACCATTATGCATTGGGCCTAAGACATGGGAAAAGGATGGCTTGACGTTCTATTTCCTCTTGGAAATGGAATCTTCTCTACAACAGGAAAGATGAAAATATTAAGTTCTCTTTGGGTGCCTGAGAAAAAAATTCAGGAAGAAGTACCATGATAAAAATAGTATTTCGGGGATTCCCTGGTGGCATCGTTTCCAAATATTTGAAAATGAATGCTATATAAATAATAATTGGCAGAATTTTTCCTAATATTCGTTAAGATGTTTATTATTTAGTTTCAGAGAATATTTAAGGTGCTTAGCATTGCCCCTAAATCTTCTGACTTGCCTTTTTTTGGTGTATCCTATCAAAATGAAAAATGTTACTTTAAATAAGCCATGTTAATTTAAGTGTTTAACTTTTAAGTTGGCAAAATTGCAGTTAAAGATATACAGATTTCTTTATTTTCATGAGCAGTTAATTCCGTTATTGGAAGAAGATTGAAATCTATATTACTGAAAAACCAAAAACCAAAAACAAAAATGAGACCAAACGAAAACAGCAATATAAACAAAATATAATAATTTTGTATTCTTCTTTGGAGTTCCTTCTGTGAACTCCAAACAAGAAATTAATTTTTTAGATTTAAAAGGAAAACAATATATGCAGTATTCATATTGACTTTCCTTTAATTACAAAGCTTAAATGATGACAGTTTCTTTAGTATATTTGGAAAAATCATAAAACAGATTTGTATTATTATTGTTGTGTTACATATCTTTTGTTAAATTTTTGTTATCTAATAGATTTACATTGACAAAAATTAATTTATAATTGCAAAGCTGCCCATGATGTAACAATCGAACAAAATTATGAAGTGTTAGAACAAGCCTTGGGCAGAGCCAAATCACTGTGAAAAACCATCATTTTTGCTACTCAACTTCTAAAATGAATCTCAGAAATGAACCATTCTTTAACTCTGATAGATTCTTCCCCATCATGGTAATTGGAGAAGGATAAATAGCCTTCTGGTGATATCCTGCATAGTTTAGGTCAGTGCCTTTTCTCGGAACCATGAATTTCTAGGGCATTGTAACTCCTCTCTGAACACTATAGACTACATTCTTGGCAGCTCTAACAATCTTTTCTATGATATAAATTTAAGATGCAGGTTTGCATAAATTTTTTAGAGATGACAGTAATAGCACATAATAGTACTCTAGACATAATACAACAAATTTTATTTTCTAGTTAAGGGTACTGAGTCTAGGAAGCTGAATGCATTACATGAGAAAGGTTGAAAAAATCCCTGTCTCTTATCCTAGGATATCTTGTTGGATCCTTCTGCTCAATGTTTAAAGTAATTACTCTTTTAAATAGAAGATACTTAGGGTAAAAGTAAATATCAGATAAATAAGCAAGTAGTGAGTATGTAATCCTTACTGTGACATCACCAAATAGGCAAAGCAAAGGGCAGTGGGAGAGTTTCCCATTTATTCATTCATTTATTCATTCACCAAGAATGCCACTAGGGAAATGTTACTCTTATTAAGAACACTACATTGAAAGACTAGAATAAAAATAGCTAAATTTTATGTACTTAACAATGGATAACTTCAGGGAGGCTATGTAAGTTTCAATGGTTCTGTGAGGCAATATATATATTTTTTAAATCCCTATATTGGTATTTCTACCTGGGTCATTTACAATGATTTCAAATTTCCAAAAAAGTCAATGCTTAATCCTGAGTTGACTCTTAATATTATTGAGATTGTTCTCATGTGATAAAGCTAAGGCATTGCACTCAACTTCACACACCCATTTAATATATGCATGAACAGCATATAAACACACACACACATACACACACACTCAAACACTGGGTCATACTAGAATCAATAAAAAGGAGTATCGTTCTACCTAATTTGCAAATGTTATTCACTATACCTATAATCCACAATCTCCCTAAATGTAGAGCTATCTAGATATATAGGATGAGGCTTTAAGCATAAATAAGTAAATTTTAATTGTATTAAGTTTACATTTACTATCAGATTTATTATTGATACCATCTTTACCAGGTTTTCCATTGGCATGTATCAGTGGAGGTTTTTTGTTTGTTTGTTTCTTCCTCTCAGATTCTACAACTTACTTTTAACATTAAACATGTTTTTAGCAAAGTGGCTAAGTCTGCTGCCAGTTATTATGAATTTCTATAATAATAGCAAACCATTATAAGGTCTATTTAAACTGATGTTCCATTTCTATTTGCTATTTATTAATAAGGCAGTGATATGCAGGAAAAAATATATCTTCAAGGGAAATTCAGTACATTGGGAAAAATAATTTTATATATTAAAACCAAACAAAAACCAACCTGATAACATAAAACTTTGTTCGAAAATTCATTTGCTTGAGTATAAAATTGATACAATATTAAGACCTTAAATTCTTTGAGTTGCTCTTTTTTTTTCAAAATAATCAAACTAGGCCCAAAGCCATTATGCCTAACTTTTTAAGCTATTTCAAACCCACATATCCAATTAGTTAGGATATTTTCTGACTTCATATTTTGTTTTTAAATTAAGTTTTAAAAGCTGGGAGAGAAGGGATGTTCATTTTTCTTTTTCATCCAATTTTTTTGTGTTAATTTCTTTCTTTCAGTGTGATCCACACAGATACTAAACTCAGAGGTCTGACAAGCAGTAAAGTTATAACTGTGGTATTATATATTTTTCATAGATGCATGTTACTTAAAATAGCAAAAGTGTTTTCTTTGAGTACTAACTGACCATTATTAATTATATATAAAATTATCATGTCAAAATGTCCTCTTCGAGTGACATCAACATCATGGCAACATAAGACTTCCCTCCACCTTATCCCTGCTTTTAGCAACTAAAATTTGGCATCCATCATGGATAAAAGAGTCTCTGTGGAAGTTGTGGAATCTAGCACCATATGCTAAGGGACCCCAGAGGAATCTCACCCACCTGTGCATCAGGTAATATGCAGACAGACTTTAGTATGGGCCGTGGAACCAGCAAGAGCCTGTGAACTGGTCTCAGCCCCTCTCTACCACAATGGGGATACCTGGAGATCACTGACTTGGGAAGACACCCACAGACAAGAAAGCCTTTGTAGAATTCCAGGTTTCCTGAGGAGACATTCCAGAACTTCATTGGAGAAAGAAAAAAAAAATCCCCCCAAAACAAACAGAGATTTTATACATTGGAGAGGGTAAGAGGAACTTTGCAAGCACTGCATCACCCCCAAGCTGATAGAATATGGGGCTGAACTAGCTGGCTGCCACCTCTTCCACAGGGGAAAGAGAGAGGACATGTCTCTAATTGCAGATGACATGATATTTATGGAGAAAACCCTATAGACTCCATCGAAAAACCACTAGAACTAATAAATTCAGTAGAGATGCAGGATACAATTCAATACACAAAATTACATTTCCATACAATAATAACAAACTGTCAGAAAGAGAAATTAAGAAAACAATTTGTTTATAATTGTATCAAACAGAATAAATACCTGGGAATAAACTTAACTCAGGAGGTAAAGGAGCTGTGCATTGAAAACTATAAGATATTGATGAAAGAAATTGAAGCTGACACAAATAAATGGAAAGATTTTTCCATGCTCATGGATTGGAAGAATTAATATTGTTTAAATGTCCATCCAATGCAGTTCTTATGAAAACTCCATAGACTTTTTTTTTTTACAGAAATAGAGAAAACAATCCTAGAATTTATATGGAACCACAAAAGACCTTGAAAAGCCAAAGCCATCTTGAGAAAGAAGGACAAAGCTGGAGGCATCACAATCCCTGAGTTTAAAGTATATTACAAAGCTACTATAATCAAAGCAGCATTGTATTGGCATAAAAGCAGAGACATAGCTCAATGGAACAGAATACAGCCCAGAAATAAACTCATGCATATATGGTCAATTAATTTACAACAAAGGATGCAAGAATATATAATGGGGAAGGGGTAGTCTCTTTATTAAGGAGCATTGGGAAAGGTGGATAACCACAGAAAATGCAGAAAAATGAAACTAGACCACCTTCTCACACTCACAAAAATCAAATTGAAATGAATTAAAGACTTGAAACTGTAAAACTCAGAAGAAAACAGGAAAAAATCTCTTTAATGGTGGTCTTGACAATGACTTTTTGCATATGACACCAAAGGCATAAGGAACAAAAGAAAACATATCAAGTGAGACTGCATCAAATTTAAAAGCTTCTGCACAGCAAAAGAAGCCGTCAACAAAATGAACAAGCAACCTAAGATATAAGAGAAAATATTTGCAAATGATGCATATGATAAAGAGTCAACATCCAAAGTATACAAAGAACTCATACAACTCAATAGCAAAGAAATCAACCCAATTTAAAATTGGGTCAAAAAACTGAATATACATTAATTCCAAAGAAGCCATTCAAGTGGACAAGAAGTACATGAAAAGCATGTAGTCATCAGGGAAATGAAAATCAAAGCAACAGTAAGGTATCACCTCTGACTTATTAGAATGGCAATCATCAAGAAGACTTTTGTGGAGAAGAGGGAACCCGTATGTTTTATTGGTGGGACTGTAAATTGCTTTAGCCACTATGGAAAACAGTATGGAGATTTCTCAAAAAAGTAAAAATAGAAATACACTATGACCCAGTAATTCCACTTCTGGGTATACATCCAAAGGAAGTGAAAACAGGTTATCAGTAAGATATTTGCACTCCCATATTTATGCATAAGTATTCACAATAACCAAGATATGGAAACAACCTAAGTGTCAGCTGATAAATGGAGAAAGAAGACATGGAATATTATTCAGCCATAAAGAGAAGTAAATCCTGCCATTTGCAACAAAATGCATGGATCTTGACAGCATTATGCTAAGTGAAATAGGTCAGACACATACAGTGATGTATCTTTTATATATGAAAATTTAAAAAGCCAAATTAATTGTAAAAGCGAATGGAATGCTGGTTACCAGGGGCTGGGGTATGGGGAATTGGAACGGTGTTATTAAAATGGTACAAACTTGCAGCTAGAAGATGAATAAGTTCTGGGGATCTAATGATAACTTTGAGATTGTAGTCAACAATACTGTATTATATACTTCAACATTGCTAAGAGACTAGATCATAAATGTTCTTACTACAAAAAAGAAATGGTAATTACGTGATAGTATAGAAGTGTTAGCTAATGCTATGGTGATAATCATATTGTAATATATAAATATATCAAATCAACATATTGTACACCTTAAACTTACACAATGTAAAAGCTTTTATATCTCTATAAATAATTACATAAAATATAAAGCTCTCTTTTCTCAAAAAAGAAATCTACCTACTGGATGTAAGGACAGCAAATAATTTCATCCAAACTGAAATGTGGGCAAAAATTAGTATAAAACACTGGTAGGAAAATGAAATGCCACATTTATGTTTAGCCACTAGTCCACTCCCACTAACTTCTCTCGCGTCATCATTTTCCTCCGGAAATTCAGCGTTCACATCAACAACAACAGTACACCTATGAATTATTAGAAAAGTGAGGTAAAAATGTGGGACAAAGACCGGCCTGGGAAAAGCTACAAAACTATAAAAAGTTGTTTCTGGTGCCCTCCCTTCCTCCTTCTCTACCACCTCAGGTTTTCTACTGTACATCCTCTTTCCTTGAAAACAAAACAAAACAAAAACAAAGCCTCATTTTTATAACTTCCGTAGTTGAATAGCAGGTGGTGTCATTTTTGCCTCCTGTTATTGACAGTGTGTTAGAAATCTGTCTACTCTTTTAGATTAGTAAAATACATGTAATCCAAAATGTCTGTTAACATTAACCTAGAGTCAGCATTCGGGATTTAGATGTTTAATTGAAGTTTCTTTTCATTTTCAAGCTATTCTGTCAAATATGGATGAGGCATTTTATTGTTGTAAATGCAAATGCTTGTTCTGTATGGTACATGAAAGGTCAAAGCAATTTATATCTGCTTCTTCAAAATATTTTACTTCAGAGTGATCCCTTGATGAATATTTTATTCAAATAGATTTATTTCATAAATTTTATTTTTTGGAACTTTGCCCCTTCAGGTTTACCTGGCTCTAAGAAATTACATTCTGTGACTTCTCCTGAAATAGCAAAATGTCAGGGGAGGGAGGTGGCTGTCAACGTAATCATAAAACCTGAAGAGTTCTGATATATCTCAGATAAGCATCCAGGCTTACCTGTGATTATCAGCTTTGAATTAAACAGCTGATCTTTTACCAATCCTTAGCACAAAACACACTGTATCATGCTTCTCTCTATTTAGGTATCTATTACATATTAGATATGCTTTTAAATTGTAAAGAGGTAGTAAATAACTTGATTTTGAATGAGCATACTTGATATGGTAAATTTTTAATAAAATGCAGAAATTTAAATACACACTTTTGATAGATTTACTATTTGTAAAATTCTAAGTAAATAGTTATAATGCTCCTGTTTCTTTGTGAAGTGATGTACGTTTGGACACAAAGTGCATTAATTGCTTAAGGAAATGAGTAATATAACCAGAAGAAGGAGTAAAAAATTAAATGGTCAGTGACACTCTAAATTCCCAGTATAGTTGTATCACTATTCCTATTTTACAAACAAGTAAAATTGAGCCTCATGCAGGGTAAGTATTCTCAAAGGATAAAGTTTTCACTTAGTCAAAGTTTATTTACAATAATAATGATTATTAACACAATCATTATCAATATGAAAATGATGTTAGCTACTATTTATTGAGACATATTATATCTAAGGGAAAATACCAAGGGATTTATGCACATTATCTCATACTGCTCCAATGAACCAAGAATGTAGGTATAATTATTTGTAGAGTGATTTTATAACCCACATTGTATGACCAGTTGCATGCACTGTTTTGAATTGACTCAAGATCCCAAGGTCTTAATCATTAAAATAAGTTTCTAGGTATTATACTGACAAACATGATACATAAAATGAGAAAGAGATACGTTTCTAAAAAGTGTCCTCATCTTTGAGAATATGCAATGGTTTCAAGATTAATAAGTGTATGATAACTCTTTGACAAGTAGTTGTTCTTCAGAATACAAAGGTGATTAAAACAAAATGAGATCAGGAAAACATTCAAATACAGTGTGACTTCAACTTTTGTGTATGAAAACGTGGCTGGGTAGCAGCTTTATAATCTTATTTTTTAAACTTAATTTCACACCTAAGACAACTATGCAGAATGCATAAAACACAAAAAGAACAATTTAAAACATTGGAAATCACCTAATCAGCCATGACATAGTCTGTCAAGATCTCAGAGTAAAAGCAAGTGCAATGAAATGAGCCATGTTCTAAGACCCTGTTGTCTTATTTGTGGCAGGGGCATGGGAGATTGATAGAAAGCTGAATCTTAGAGCACATGGCTCTGTGATGTGATGGAATTATTACATCCCCTCTGTAGGAATATCCAGAGCCTGTGACAGCAGTCACACACAACGACAGGCTTGGAATTTTGACTAGGAAGCGGCATCAAATAACAAAACCAAATTGAAAAACAGTATAAACTGAATCATAATTGATACTGACAATGAAAGGTATCAAACATCATTATGATAATAACTATGATTCATATATTAAGGAAAGGAGCCCAAAAATAATTTCCCCACAGAACGTGAATATATTAGAAAAGGACGTCCTAGAAGTGAAAAATAAAATAACTAAGCTTAAGTATTATAGAGATGGGATTAAAGAGCAGAGTACATACAATGGAGAATTGGTAAAGTGGAAGTTATATCAGTACAAAATACCTGGATTAAAGCATAAATAGGGAAACATCTTTATAAATACAGAAAGATGTGTCAAACCATAATGGAGCATGATGGAAAAGTATAGTGTGTATGTAATTTGTTATAAAAGAATATACCTGAGCAGAGAATTTTCTAAAACTGTTGAAAGAGATCAATCTACACATTCAAAAGGCTCTATGAAGCCCAAGCTTGATAAGTACAACAAAAACCACACTAAATATAACCTAGCAAACTGCTGAAAATCAAAGACAAAAAATATTAATAACTGCCATATGAAAAAAATACACTTTCTTAGTAAAGAAACAGTTGAAACTAACTTCTGATTTCTCAGAAGAAACCATGTAAGCATGAAAACAAAAATAGACACCTTTTAGTGCTGAAATAAACTAATTGTCATCCTATAATTCTGTAGACAGTGAAATTGGGGTTTTTTTAATTTAGCAAATGAAAACTGACATTTTTCTGACAGAGTCCTGGATGAAAAGAATTGCTAAAGTAAAGCAAAGTAAATTATGTTAAATGAATTACACCAACACAAGAAGGAAGGATAAGTAACAGAAAATATTATGTCAGTAAATATTAAGGAATATACAATTTTAAAACCATAACTTTATGAGATTAAAATATATGCATAATTATAATATATCAAGACAATAGAAAAATATGGTATGTGGTAAATAGAGGTTAAGTTGTGTAAAATCTTGCATTTTCTTAGAAGTAGTAAAAGTACATATTTAAGGTTGACTACAAGTAGGGTATCCATTCTAACCACTAAGGCAAGCACTGAGAAAATATTAATAAACATTAATAAGTTAAAAGTGAATGTCTCAAAAAATACTTAAGACAATAAATAAGAAAGAACAAAACCAGAAGAGACACAAAGAAAACAAAGAGTAACTGGGCAGATAGAAGAAATTATATTAAACATAAATAAATGTCAGTCAAATAATTTTTTAAATGATGATCAAAAAATAAAAACAAAAAAAGCAAATGAAGCTTGAATTAGAATGCACAAGAGCCATTCTCCAAATAGAATACCAAGAAGTAGAAAGTAAAATATACCAAAAAGTAGAAACTATACATATACAAACGCACACACAGAAACACACATGACTTAGACAAAAACACTAAATAAATGTGTGGCTTTATTAACATGAAAAAGTAAACTGTAAAGCAAGAAACAATACCACTGAAAGAGTGGCATGATTTTAGGTGCTACAAGCAAAAAGGTTTGCATATAAACTGGATGAGAATGACAGATAAACAGAGAATCAAGGATGACTTCAAGGTGTTAGGTTAGAATAAATTAAAAAATGGAGTCTTCAACTAATGAGCAGCAATATGAATAGAGTAAGTTCTGGGGAAAGATCAGATCAGATGAGTTTGTGATGCCTGTTAAACATACAAGAAGAGATATCGAGTAGGAATTTGGATATACGCTTTGGATTTCAGAGAAAAGGCTAGGGTTTGAGGTATATATTTGGGAGTGATCAGGTATTGCACATCATTCCTATGGGCTTCGTGGATGTCTGGAAAAGATGGCTCGGGTTGTGTTTGACGCTCTTCAACAGCTCAATGCGCAGCTGAGAAATGACTGTCATCCTCCATGTAGCCTGGTAACTGAAGTCCTTACACTACCAGGTCCATTGTCGCATCTGAGAAATCCCTTGACCCTTAGTGTCCATATTAATATCCTTCCCTATACAAGATGTTACTTCTACCAGTATACTTATCCCCTGATGATTATATACGTTTGACAGCAGAGGTGTTTGTGACCGTTGCCTTCAGGATGGCTCCACAATGACCACAAAATGTCTCATTTGAGCAGTGAATTACACACACTAACAAAATCCTTTTAAACATTCCTATGGGTCAATGAGCAAAGAACCAACTAATCAACGAATGAATAAAAATATAAAAACAGAACAAAAAGTTAAGGACTGTCAGTGAGTGAGAATGTAGCGTTATGTATGTAACTGATGAGTTTGCTTCAGTGGAAATGGAAAAACCAAGCATGGAGTAATTTTCACACCAGACTCTGAGTGCATTACTCTGCCACACAGTTACTCACCCTACTGACCCTGTAGATAGGTCTTTCACCCTGTGTGTTCTATTGCTGATGATCAAAGATTTGAAATTAATTTTAACAGCTATGTTTCTATTGTTAGTACCTTTAAGTCTGTCATAAATTCCTTTGATGACTGTCAGAATAACTTGCATAATCATAGTTCAACATACATAATTTTATGTATAATTATAATAATTTCTCTTCCATTAAAATGTCTTACAAATGAAGAACAGAAATCTAGTTCATGATGTGTAATTGAGTATGTTTTCTTGTCTTCCTTCACCAAATCCAACTGAAACAACTGAAAGGATATAAAATAGAACTATTTACAGAGTATGATGCAAATCAGGAAATGTGTCATTAATGGAAGAAAACAATGAGAAATTAAGACACAAAGCAGGTGAAATCAGATCAATATAAAAGTATAAAAATATTGGGCATCTTTTAAAGATATACAGGTGAAAATCAGGACAATAGAAAATCCAGATTCCACAGAAGAATTTTTGAATATCTATACCATCAAGTGCTAACAAATTGGGAAAAAGGAATGGAATGTAAGTCTTCAGTACAGTTATTAAATTATTCTGTCACAACTACTGTAGTTTCTATAGTCCTCAGGGTCGTTGACCCCAGTATTTGTTCTAAGACTGAAGCCCGAGGAGAGATGACTGAAGATTTTGCCAGAGGAAACTGCCAGAGTGCGGGGTCTTGTTGGAGAAATGAAGCAGTTCCCCTAGGTGATGTTTGATCTCTTCAGCAAATGAACTCAAACCCAGGAAGCAAGCCTCCCATATATTCAAAAGGAAATATAGATACACCCATCTCTGATTCCTTCTTTACAGTAGCCAAGGAACTATAATCAGTGTACATATATACATAGCCATTCACCTGTTACTCCCTAGAGAGTACATGTATTTTTAAAAGCCCAAGACATTCACAAAAAAAGGAAATGTGTAATAATACAAAAAAAAAAACCCTCTAAACTTAAAAATACATATTAGAATGGCAACAAGAACACATAATCGTTTTATGTAATGGTTTTCATCTATAAAATTTCAAAGCTGAAATTATAGGCTGTTTGAACTAATTTTTATTTAAAAATCTAGGGATGCTACTGGCCCAAAAGCGCCTTTATGCAAAATAAGAAAAGGTACTCGTTCCTAAAAGCAATGTTTTTGACATTATTATATGTCACACAATGTTAATATATTACTGAACTTGGGAAGAGCAAAACTGAAGGGGGTCTCCCCATTTCTGCAGTGTTAGGTGACCATGAACAGTGTCAGCCTGAAAAGGAAATGAGAGAAAAAGGACTATGGAAGGTGTCGGAGAGGCCCTGATTCTACGATTCAATGAGTAGCTTCCTGCTTAAATTTACCCAAAGAGCTATTCTTTAAGAATAAAAACAATAAACAATATAAACTTTGAGAATCAGTGTCCTGAGCCCTGGTTGTGAACCTGGGGAAGTTGCTTCTGTATAGCACACTCCTCTGTTTGATCAGTCTCTTCCCAGGGGAGCCAAGAGTGAGAATCAAGGGCTCTGAGAAATAAGTTGACTGGAAAAGAAACCCCATGAGATACCCAGAAAGCAGTAAGGACAAGATGTGGCTGTAGGTAGGACTGTGTGCCCATCACCAGCTATTTGTGTTCTTGTGGGTTTATTTAGGAGGAAGCTTTCCTCTTCTCCAGGACTCTGCTGGGAAACCAAAGCTGTGTTTCCTCACACACTCTCATATAAGTTACCATCTGAGATGTGAATAGCATGCACCCAGATGGTACATTACCCTGCAGAGCATAACTTGTACAACCAAAGGTGTCCTGTCAGAACCCAGTGAATGGGATCAAAGCAATGTTGGAGAATCCAAAGCTTTAAATATATTGAATAATAAGAAAACAGGTCTAAAAATTAATGAATTCAACTTCCAACTAAAGTATAACCATTCAAAGAAAGTGAATAGGGAAATTTAAGGTTAAGTCCAGTAATCAGATGAAAAACAAATACAAATCTGTAGATGATAAAAGAAAGACTGTGTTTAAGTCTAATAAAATGCAAATATGATTAGGATGTATGCTAACAGATTGAGGTGATTAAACATAACTACATTTTATACATCACATTAATGTTTATCAGTAAATTTGAAAAAAAAATTGAATGATCAAGTAAATTTCAAAGAAAAAAATGCTAATGTTAAGTCATGGGGATTATTTAACTTGAATAGGCTTTATTTTTCTTTTAATTTTTATTGGAGTATAGTTGATTTACAACGTTGTGTTACTTTCAGGTGTACAGCAAAGTGAATCAGCTATATGTATACATATATGCTCTCCCTCTTGGACCTCCCCCCCACCCCCACATCCCACCCATCTAGGTCACCACAGAGCACTGAGCTGAGCTCTCTGAGTTACACAGCAGGTTCCCACCAGCTATCTATTTTACACATGGTAGTGCACATACATCAATCCCAATCTCCCCAATCATCCCAGCCCCCCCTCCCCACCCCGTGTCCACACGTTCATTCTCTAGGTCTGTGTTTCTATTCCTGCCCTGCAAAGAGGTTCATCTGTATTATCTTTCTAGATTCCACATGTATGGGTTAATATACGATATTTGTTTTTCTCTTTCTGGCTCACTTCACTCTGTATGACAGACTCTAGGTCCATCCATGTATCTACAAATGACCTGATTTCATTCCTTTTAATGGCTGAGAATATTCCATGGTCTATATATGTACCACATCTTCTTTATCCATTCATCTGTCGATGGATATTTAGGTTGCTTCCATGTCCTGGCTATTGTAAATAGTGCTGCAGTGAACATTGGGGAGCATGTGTCTTTTTCAATTATGGCTTTCTCAGGGCATATTCACAGTAGTGGGATTGCTGGGTCATATGATAGTTCTATTTTTAGTTTTTTAAGGACCTCCATACTGTTCTCCATAATGGTTGTACCAATTTACATTCCTACCAACAGTGCAAGAGGGTTCCTTTTTTCCCACAACCTCTTCAGCATTTATTGTTTGAGAATTTTTGATGTTGGCCATTCTGACTGGTGTGAGATGATATCTCATTGTAGTTTTTTTTTTTTTTTTTTTAATAGTTTTGATTTGCATTTCTCTAATGATTAATGATGTTGAGCATTCTTTCATGTGTTTGTTGGCAATCTGTATATCTTCTTTGGAGAAATGTCTATATAGGTCTTCTGCCCATTTTTTGGGGGGTTGTTTGTTTTGATATTGAGCTGCATGAGCAGTTTGTATATTTTGGAGATTAATCCCTTGTCAGTTGCTTCATTTGCAAATATTTTCTCCCAATCTAAGAGTTGTCTTTTTGTTGTGTTTATGGTTTCCTATGGTGTTCAAAAGCTTTTAAGTTTCATTAGGTCCCACTGGTTTATTTTTGTTTTTATCTTTATTACTCTAGGAGGTAGATCAAAGAGATATTGATGCTAATTATGTCAGAGAGTGTTCTGCCTATGTTGTCATCTAAGAGTTTTATAATGTCTGGTCTTACATGTAGGTCTTTAATATATTTTGAGTTTATTTTTGTGTATGGTGTAAGGGAGTGTTCTAATTGCTTTATTTTACATGTAGCTGTCCTGTTTTCCCAGCACCACTTATTGAAGAGACTTTCTTCTCCACTGTATATTCTTATCTCCTTTGTCATAGATTAGGTGACCATAGGTGCATGGGTTTATCTCTGGGTTTTCTATCCTGTTCCACTGATCTATATTTCTGTTTTTGTGCCAGTACCATACTGTCTTGATTACTGTAGCTTTGTAGTATAATCTGAAGTTGGGGAGCCTGATTCCTCCAGCTCCATTTTTCTTTCTCAATATTGCTTTGGCTATTCGAGCTCTTTTGTGTTTCCATACATATTATAAACATTCTTATTCTAATTCTGTGGAAAATGCCATTAGTAATTTGATAGGGATTACACTGAATCTATAGATTGCCTTGGGTAGTATACTCATTTTGACAATATTGATTCTTCCAGTCCAAGAACATGGTATACTCTCCATCTGTTTGTTTCATCTTTGATTTCTTTCATCAGTGTCTTATAATTTTCTGCATACAGATCTTTTGCCTCCTTAGGTAGGTTTATTCCTGGGTATTTTATTCTTTTTGTTTCAATGGTGAATGGTATTATTTCCTTAATTTCTCTTTCTGATCTTTCATTGTTAGTGTAAAGGAATGCAAGTGATTTTGGTGCATTAATTTTGTATTCTGCAACTTTACCAAATTCATTGATTAATTCTAGTAGTTTTCTGGTGGCATCATTAGGATTTTCTATATATAGTATCTGTCATCTGCAAACAGTGACAGTTTACTACTTCTTTTCCAATTTGTATTCCTTTTATTTTTCTTCTCTGATTGCCATGGCTAGAACTTCCAAAATTATGTTGAATAATAGTGGCGAGAGTGGACATCCTTGTCTTGTTCCTGATCTGAGAGGAAATGCTTTCAGGTTTTCACCACTGAGAATGATGTTTGCTGTGGCTTTGACATATATGGCGTTTATTATGTTGAGGTAGGTTCCCTCTATGCCCAGCTTCAGGAGAGTTTTTAACACAAATACGTGTTGAATTTTGTCAAAACCTTTTTCTGCATCTATTGAGATTATCATATGGTTTTTATTTTTCACTTTGTTAATATGGTGTATCACATTGATTGATTTGCACATATTGAAGACTCCTTGCATCCCTGGGATAAATCCCACTTATTCATGTTGTATGATCCTTTTAATGTGTTGTTGGGTTCTGTTTGCTAGTGTTTTGTTGAGGATTTTTGCGTCTATGTTTATCAGTGATATTGGTCTGTAATTTTCTTTATTTGTAGTACCTTTGTCTGGTTTTGGTGTCTGGGTGATGGTGGCCTCATAGAATGAGCTTGGGAGTATTCCTTCCTCTGAAATTTTTTAGAACAATTTGAGAAGGATGGGTGTTAACTCTTCTCTAAATGTTTGATAGAATTCGATTTTGAAGCCATCTGGTCCTGAACTTTTAGTTTGTTGGAAGATTTTTAATCACAATCTCAATTTCAGTGCTAGTGATTGGTCAGTTTATATTTTCTATTTTTCCTGATTCAGTCTTGGAAGGTTGTACCTTTCTAAGAATTTGTCCATTTCTTCCAGATTGTCCATTTTATTGGCATATAGTTGCTTGTATTAATCTCTTATGATCCTCTCTTTTTCTGTGGTGTCAGTTGTAATTTCTCCTTTTTCATTTCTAAGTTTATTGGTTTGAATCCTCTCCCTTTTTTTTGTTGATGAGTCTGGCTAAAGGTTTATCAATTTTGTTTATCTTCTCAAAGAACCAGGTTTTAGTTTCATTGATTGTTGCTATTGTTTTCTTTGTTTCTATTTCATCTCTGACTTTTATGATTTCTTTCCTTCTACTAACTTTGGGTTTTGTTTGTTCTTTTTTCTCTAGTTGCTTTAGGTATAAGATTAAGTTGTTTATTTGAGCTTTTTCTTGTTTCTTGAGGTAGGATTGAATTGCTATAAACTTCTCTCTTAGAACTGCTTTTGCTGCATCCCATAGGTTTTGGGTTGTGTTTTTGTTGTCATTTTTTTCTAGGTATTTTTTAAATTTCCTCTTTGATTTCTTCAGTGATCTCTTGGTTTTAGTAGCATATTGTTTAGCCTCCACGTGTTTGTGTTTTGTACAGTTTTTTCCTGTAATTTATTTCTGATCTCATAGTATTATGATTGGAAAAGATGCTCTATAGGATTTCAAGTTTCTTAAATTTCCAGAGACTTGATTTGTGACCCAAGATATGATCTATCTTGGAGAATGTTCTGTGTGCACTTGAAAGAAAGTGTATTCTGCTGCTTTCAGATGGAATGTCCTCTAAATATCCATTAAGTCTATCTGGTCTATTGTATCATTTAAACCCTATCTTTCCTTACTTATTTTCTGTCTGGTTGATGTGTCCATTGGTGTTAAGTGGGGTGTTAAAATCCCCCACTATTATTGTGTTACTTTCACTTTCCCTTTACGGCTGTTAGCATTTGCCTTATGTATAGATGTACTCCTATGTTGAGTTCATAAATATTTATTATTGGTATGTCTTCTTCTGGGATTGATCCCTTGAAAATTCTGTGATGTCTTTCCTTGTCTCTTGTAACCATCTCTATTTTAAAGTCTAGTTTATCTGATATGAGTATTGCTACTCAAGCTTCTTTAGATTTCAATTTGCATGGAATATCTTTTACTATCCCCTCACTTTCAGTCTGTATGTGTCTCTTGGTCTGAAGTGGGTCTCTTGTAGACAGCATATATACAGGTCTTGGTTTTGTATCCATTCATCCAGCTCATGACTTTTGGTTGGAGCATTTAATCTATTTACACGCCCACAAGGCCTCTTCTGGCCATGTGGGTCCTGGGCCTGAGCCCCTGCCACACACCACCAAAGCTTCTTCCACTCACGTGGGTCGTGGGCCTGAGCCCCTCCTCCCCAGGCCTCTTCCAGATATGTGTGTGCCAGGGCCAAGCCCCAACTCTGTCTAAGCCACCTCTGGTGGCCCAGGTCCTGGCAGCCTGAGCCCCACTCCCCTCCAAGGCCACCTCCGGCTGCACTGGCCTCTGTAGGCACACCTGTGGAGGTCTGCACCCCATCTGGCCTGCACGGGAATGTGTCCTCCATGCCAGCTTCAGGAACAGACTCTGGGAAGAGGAACACACGCAGAGGTGGGACTGACACAGTGGGTCTAGAGACCTACCTAGAGATCTTGGAGGCCTACTGGAGAGGCAGGAGTAAGCTATAGCTCACCATGGGATAAGGACACTGATAGGAGGCAACAGGGAATTTACAAAATTTTTTACATGTTTTAATTTTTAATTTTCTTAATTCTTTCCCACTATCATGGTTCTTTCTTGTTTTGTTGCTGTTGTTTTATTTTTATTGATGTTTTCTAATATATTTTTCATTTTTCTAATTTCATTTTCTTTTTTATTCTTTGTTATTGTTTGTTATTGTTCTGCTCTTTTCTGTTTGTTGCTTTTTTTTTTTTTTTGCCATGTGTGTTCCTTGCAGGGTCTTGTTTCCCAAGCCAGGGGTCAGGCCTGAGCTCCTGTTGTGGGAGAAAAAAGTCCAAGCAACTGACAACTGGACTAACAGAGAACTTCATGTCCCAGGGAGTATTAATCAGTGTGAGGTCTCCCAGAGATCCTCATCTGGGCACCAAAACCCGGCTCCACCCAGCTGCCTGCAAATTCCAGTGCTGGATGTCTCACACCAAACAACCAGCAAGACAGGAACACAGCCCCACCCATCAAAAAATAAGATGACAAGAAAATATATTGCAGACAAAGAAACAAGGTAAAAACTTACAAGACCAAATAAGAGGCTATACCTACCTGAAAGAGAATTCAGAATAATGATGGTAAAGATGATCCAAAATCTCGGATATAGAATGAAAACATGGATCGAGAAAATACAAGAAGTGTTTAACAAGGACCTAGAAGAACTAAAGCACAAACAAACAGTGATGAACAACACAATAACTGAAATGAAAAATACACTAGAAGGAATCAATAGCAGAATAACTGAGACAGAAGAATGAGAAAGTGAGCTGGAAGATAGAATGGTGGAAATAACTGCCAAGGAGCAGAGTAAAGAAAAAAGAATGAAAAGAAATGAGGAAAGTCTCAGAGACCTCTGGGGCAACATTAAATGCACCAACATTCGACTTATAGGGGTCACAGAAGAAGAAAAGAAAGAGAAAAGGTCTGAGAAAATATTTAAAGAGATTATAGTCTAATACTTCCCTAATATGGGAAAAGAAATAGTCACCCAAGTCCAGGAAGTGCAGAGAATCCCATATAGGATAAACCCAAGGAGAAACATTCCAAGACACAAGTTAATCAAAAATTAAATTCAAAGAAAAAATATTAAAAGCAGCAAGGGAAAAACGAAAAATAACATACAAGGGAATCCCCATAAGGTCAACAGTTGATTTTTCAGCAGAAACTCTGCAGGCCAGAAGTGGGTAGCAGGATATATTTAAAGTAATGAAATAAAAAAACCTACAACCAAGATTACTCTACCCAGCAAGGATCTCATTCTGATTCAATGGAGAAATCAAAAGCTTTTCAGACAAGCAAAAGCTAATAGAAATCAGCACCACCAAACCAGCTTTACAACAAGTGCTAAAGGAAGTTCTCTGGGTGAGAAACACAAGAGAAGAAAATGACTTACAAAAACAAACCCAAAACTATAAAAAAAAATGATAATACATTATTACCATTTGAACATACATATCCATTCCTCTGTTGATGGACATTTAGGTTGTTTGCATGTCCTGGATATTGTAAATAGTGCTGCAATTAAAATTGGGGTGCATGTATCTTTTCAAATTATGGTTTTCCCTGGGTATATGCCTAGGACTTGGATTACTGGTTCAATAATAGCTCTATTTTTAGTTTTCTAAGGAGCCTCCTTACTGTTCTCCATAGTGACTGTACCAATTGACATTCCCACCAACAGTGCAAGAGGGTTCCCTTTTCTCCACACCCTCTCCAGCATTCATTGTTCATAGATTTTGTGATGATGGCCATTCTCACTGGTGTGAGGTGATACCTCATTGTGGTTTTGATTTGCATTTCTCTAATAATTAGTGATGTTGAGCATCTTTTCATGTGCTTTTTTGCCATCTATATGTCTTCTTTGGAGAAATGTCTATTTAGGTCTTCTGCCCATTTTTGGTTTGGGTTGTATGTTTTATGAATATTGAGCTGCATGAGTTGTTTGCATATTTTGGAGATTAATCCCTTGTTGGTTGCTTCATTTACAAATATTTTCTCCCATTCTGAGGGTTGTCTGTTCATTGTGTTTATGGTTTCCCTTGATGCACAAAAGCTTTTAAGTTTAATTAGATTTCCTTTGAAAGCAGCAGAATACACTTTCTTCTCAAATGAAAATGGAACATTCTCTAAGATAGATCACATCTTGGGTCAAAAATCAAGCCTGAGTAAGTTTTAAGAAAATTGAAATCATATCAAGCATCTTTTCCAAACACAATGCCATTAAATTCGAAATCAATTACAGGAAAAACAACTGTATGGAACACAAACACATGGACATTAAACAATATGTTACTAAATAACGAATGGATCACTGAAGAAATCAAGGAGGAAATTAAAAAATACCTAGAGACAAATGACAATGAAAACAAGGATCCAAAACCTATGGATTTCAGCAGAAGCAATTCTAAGGGAGAAGTTTATAGCAATACAGTCTTACCTTACGAAACAAGAAGAATCTCAAATAAACAGTTTAACCTTACAGCTAAAGCAACTAAAGAAAGAAGAACAAACAACCCAAAGTTAGTAGAAGAAAATAAATCACAAAGATCAGCGCAGAAATAAAGGAAATAGAGATGGAGAAAACAGTGGCAAAGATCAATGAAATTAAAAGCTAGCTCTTTGAGAAGGTAAACAAAATTGATAAACCTTTAACCTGACTCATCAAGAAAAAAATGGAAGAACTCAAATCAGTAAAATTATAAATGAAAAAGAAGTTACAACAGACATTACAGAAATACAAAGGTTCATAAGAGACCACTACAAGCAATGGTATATCAATAAATTGGACAATGTCGAAGAAATGGACAAATTCTTGGAAAGGTACAATCTCCCAAAACTGAACCATGAAGAAATAGAAAATATGAACATACATACCAATCACAAGTAATGAAATTGAAACTGTGATTAAATTTTTCCAACAAGCAAAATTCTAGGACCAGATGGCTTCACAGTCAAATTCTATTTAACTTTAATAGGCTTTAAATGAAAAGAAGCTTAAAATATATTAAAACAAGAAGAGAAAAAATTCTACTTCAGGTGTTCCAAAACAGAAAAATAGAAAATTCTGTATAATTCCTTTTATAAATACAGTGTGAAATTTACACCTATATCAAACATTATTGTTCTCACAAGAAAAACAGCAGATATATTTCATTTATGCAAATAGAGTTGCACAAATAATAAAATATTAAGTGTGCCAAATACAATAGCAGAGTTAAAAATAATATAATGGTTTTTTCATTAAAGAAACACAAAGGTGTTTCAACCTTTGAAAAATCATGAACATAATTCACTTTAATAACTAAAAGAACATAATTTGAATATTTCAGTAGATACTAAATGTATTTGATAATCTATAATAAGTCTCTGTGATTAAATTCTTGATAAGTAGAAAAAAACTAGCATGATTTGATAAAGTACATCTCTCAATATCAATTCTTAACAATGTGATGAAGTGATAGAATTGCTATTATTGTCAGGAAAAATATACTGAAATCAATCATCATTGCTAATTTTTAGTATTGTTCTGCAGTTAGTAAGCAGTAAATAAGACATTGAAAATGCAGAATAGATGTTGAAAAGGCATAATCAGTATCCACAAGTGGAAACACAAGAGAATCTACTTAAAAAACAATTACTGGAATCAATTTAAAAAGCTAGTAACTTCTGTGTTTTCTTACTTATTCTAGAAATAATCACTAAGGTAAAGTGAGTATGTATTATCAGTGTTCTACTGCTGCCATAACACATTACCATAAATGTAGTGTGTGAAACAACATTCATTTACTATTTTACAGTTCTGTAGGTCAGAAGTCTGGGATTGCATGGTGAGGTTCTCTGTTCAGCATATCATAAGACTGAAAATGAGATGTAGGCTGAAGCTGCAGTTCTCATGTGGCGTTTGGGGTTCTTCCAACTTTACTGGTTGTTGTCCAAATCCAGTATTTTGCAGCTCTAGGTAGAAGGTCCCCATTTCCTTATTAACTGTCAGCCAGGCCACTCTCTGCCCCTAAGGGATGTCCACATTCCTCTCACCTGACCTCCTCTATTATCAAAGCTGCATCAGTATGTGAATGCTTATCAAGCTCCTAATTTCTTCGGCTTTTTCTCCTGTTGCCAGCCAGAGAGATCTCTGCTGTTAAAAAGATTTCTGCAATTAGATTTGGTCCACCTGGATAATCTATCTTAAGGTCAACTGTGATGCAAGAAGATTTCTTTCACAATTACAAAAATGTACATGTGTATATATATACATATATATAACAACTTTATAGAGAGACATAATCTTGTATGGGAAAAAGAAAGTATAAATGTTAGAAACACAGCTCTGAAGACAAACTGCATGGTTCAGTTTCAACCTCCCCTAAGAGAGAAATTATTTGTTTCATGTGCCTTGATGTTCTCACCTATAACAGGAAGAAAATAACAGTACATATTTCACAGGGTTGTTTTGAGTACTTAATGAGCTAAAAATGCACTTAAAACAGCATATAGTAGCTTCAAATTAATTTTTTAAATGTAGTACAATTTTATTTGAAATTACAATGTGAACTTTGGGTCAATTGGCAAAGGTTATACTTTTTTTTGAAAAATTAAATGTCAAGGAAAAATCAACCTTTTGAAAAGAAAAAAAAATTTTACTTCTGTTAGCAAAATACACTATCAAGCACCAAATGACATAATTCTAGCGCAGAAAAAGACAAATTCATTCATTTATTCACTCTACAACAGGAACTTACATAAGCACAACAAACAGATAAAGCAGTAACAGAAAAGACAAAAACCCCTGAATGGAACTTACATTTAGAATAAATGGAAAAATGTCATTTACAGTGTTCTAAAAGGACTCTGAGCCTGGTAATAATAATCACTGCTTTAGGTACAAAATAGACCACTAGTCATGCCTTATTTTAATCTGAGAACATGATTTGGTGATTTAATTCCTACATATGTCAATTGATGAACAAAATAGAGCATAAACTCTTTGAGAATAGTTGATTTACTCAGCTTTGTATCTTCTGTAGCATTTATCAAAGTAGCAGAGTTAGACTACCTCATATTATCTGAATGCCTCAACAAAAGAATATGTGAGATAATAACTTTCTATAAATCTTTCCAAAACTATGAGTATAAGGTAAGATTTTTAATTTATTTCCCCTTTTATTTATTTATTATTATTATTTTTTGCAGTACACGGGCCTCTCACTGTTGTGGCCTCTCCCGTTGTGGAGCACAGGCTCCGGACGTTCAGGCTCAGCGGCCATGGCTCACGGGCCTAGCTGCTCTGCGGCATGTGGGATCTTCCCAGACCAGGGCACGAACCCGTGTCCCCTGCATCAGCAGGCGGACTCTCAACCACTGCGCCTCCAGGGAAGCCCCCTGCCCTTTTATTTTTAATCAATATTCACTGAATAAAGAAAGCATAGAGAAGCAATTTTCTTTAATTGTAATTGAAATACACAAAACAAAACTCTGCTTGCAAGAGTATCAGAGAAATAATGAAGTGAAATAAACATTACATTAAGAGAAGAACTGGGGACTTCCCTGGTGGCTCATTGGTAAATAATCCTCCTTACAATGCAGGGAACACAGTTTAGATCCGTGGTCAGGGAACTAAGATCCCACATGTGACAGAGCAGCTAAGCTCATGCACCAGAACTACTGATCCCGTGTACCTCAATGAGAGAGCCCACATGCTGCAAACTACAGAGCCCACATGCTCTAAAACCCGTGTGCCACAAATAGAGAGAGAAAACTTGCCACAACTAAAGAGAAGCCCGCATGCCACAATGAAAAATCCCTCATGCCTCAACAAAGATCGCGTGTGCCACAACTAAAACCAGACTCAGCCAAAAATTAAAAATAAATAAATAAATAATAAATCTTTAAAAAAAGAAACCCAGAAGAATTGAATGAGAAACAATTATATATCCAAGTTCTTCTAATGAGTAACTATTATAAAGCAGGCAAATTCATATTGCCAATTTTTATATTAATGTGTTTAAATATTAGGATGTAAATTCTCTAGAGTTTGCATAATTATATTTTTACACAATGATTCCGACATTGTTTTTATGGAATAAAAATAGTGATATCTGAAATAGAAGTGTTGGCTCTTAGGTTGACACTATATTAGCAGCTCTATGTTCATTTTCTCCGTTCAACTTCAAAATACATTTGAAGAAACAGATGAAGGAGTTCTAGTTCACAAAGGTCAGGCTATTGGCCCCAAACTACATATTTATGAAGCTCTGAGTTCTCACTGAATGCAAATTTGTATTTCTCTAAAGACTATGCTTCTTAGCATATGTTTTTCATAATTGGAAAAGGAAGAGAGAAGAGACGGTGGGAGAGAGGGAGGAAAGTCAAGTATAATTATTAAAATATTTTAATTTCATTGAAATTAAATTATATACTTAACGGTTTACATATAAATTTTATCTTTATATCATAGGTACTTTTTAAAAACTATGTCAATATGTTACACATTTTAAAATGTCCTTTGAGTAGTTTCATATGGTTTCTATTCGTAACATGTTGAATTCTCAGACCATATTAGTGAGGTTCATCTTTGCTGATATGCTTGGCTCTACTTCATTAATTTTTCTGGAGGCTAGGTCATTTTAAGTTTTGATATTAGAAAGTACGGCTGCACTAAACATTGTTGTCTTGTGCCTCTTTGGGCACAGCATAAGAGTCTCTGCAGGGTAAACAACAAGCGTACAATTGCTGTGGAATAGACTGTCTTTAGTTTTGAGCAACTTAATTTTGTGAGTTATTGTCAAAATGAAATTAAGATTGTTTTGATAGATTTGCACTCCCACCAGCATGCAGATGTTTCCTTTTCTCCACATTCTCAGCATCAGTTTGTATTATCGGAATCTTATTCTTTTTCCAGTATGAGGACACACAGATTTGTGACATGTATTGATTTCTGCCAGTTGCCATTTGTACAGAACCCCTCACACACACCCAAAAGAGAGCATTCTATTTGGAGCTCTCCTTTCCTGAGAAACAAAGATGAACCATTTTAAAGTCATGAAAGAATTAGATGAAAGGTTAAAAAGGGTCAACATATGAACATGTGACTTTACTGGAGGCAATCCGCTAAAGGAAGCCTATTATATAAACTTATAAATGGGGGAGGAGGTTCAAGATGGCGGAAGAGTAAGATGCGGAGATCACCTTCCTCCCCACTAATACATCAGAAATAAATCTACATGTGGAACCACTCCTACAGAACACCTACTGAATGCTGGCAGAAGACCTCAGACTTCCCCAAAGGCAAGAAACTCCCCACGTACCTGGGTAGGGCAAAAGAAAAAAGAAAAAACAGAGACAAAAGAATAGGGACAGGACCTGCCTCAGTGCGAGGGAGCTGTGAAGGAAGAAAAGTTTCCACACACTAGGAAGACCCTTCACGGGCGGACACTGTGGGTGGCGGAGGGGGAAGCTTCGGAGCCACAGAGGAGAGCACAGCAACAGGGGTGCAGAGGGCAAAGTGGAGAGATTCCCGCACAGAGGATCAGTGCCAACCAGCATTCACCAGCCTGAGCGGCTTCTCTGCTCACCCGCCGGATGGGTGGGAGCTGGGAGCTGAGACTCGGGCTTCGGACGTCGGATCCCAGGGAGAGGACTGGGGTTGGCTGCGTGAACACAGCCTCAAGGGGGCTAGTGCGCCACGGCTAGCCGGGATGGAGTCCGGGAAAAAGTCTGGAGCTGCCAAAAAGGCAAGAGATTTTTTCTTGCCTCTTTGCTTCCTGGTGCACGAGGAGAGGGGATTAAGAGCTCCGATAAAGGAGCTCCAGAGACGGGCACAAGCCGCAGCTATCAGCACGGACCCCAGAGATAGGCATGATTCGCTAAGGCTGCTGCTGCAGCCATCAAGAAGCCTGCATGCAAGCACAGGTCACTGTCCATACCACCCCTCCCGGGAGCCTGTGCAGCCCATCACTTACAGGGTCCCATGATCCAGGGGCAACTTCCCCGGGAAAACACATGGCATGCCACATGCTGGTGCAACATCATACTGGCCTCTGCTGCCACAGGCTCGCCCCAAACTCCGTACCCCTCCCTCCCCCTGGCCTGAGTGAGCCAGAGACCCAGAATCAGCTTCTCATTTAACCCATTTAACGTCTGTTCTTCTGAGCGAAGAACAGACGCCCTCAGGAGACCTACACGCAGAGGCAGGGCCAAATCCAAAGCTGAACCCCAGGAGCTGTGCAAACAGAGCAAGGGTAATCTCTCCCAGCAGCCTCAGGAGCAGAGGATTAAATCTCCACAATCAGCTTGATGTACCCTGAAGCTGTGGAATACATGAATAGACAACGAATCATTCCAAATTGAGTAGGTGGACTTTGGGAGCAATGATATATATTTTTTTGCCCCTTTTTCACTTTTTCTGAGTGTTTATGTATATTCTTCTTTGGGTGATTTTCTCTATATGGCTTTGCTTTTACCATTTGTCCTAAGGCTCTATCAATTTTTCGGGTTTTTTTCTCTTTCTTTTTAGTATAGTTTTTAGTGCTGGTTATCATTGATGGATTTGTTTTTTCATTTGATTTCTCTTTTTTCTTTTTTTATTACTTAAAAAAATAGTTTTTAATAATTATTTTTTATTTTAATAACTTTTATTTCATTTTATTTTATCTTTTTCATTCTTCCCCTTTTATTTCTCCCTTTTCTTCTGAGCCGTGTGGATAAAAGCCTCTTGGTGCTCCACCCAGGCATCAGGGCTGTGCCTCTGAGGTGGGAGAGCCAAGTTCAGAACATTGGTCCACCAGAGACCTCCCAGCTCTATGTAATATCACACGGTGAAAATATCACATAGATCTCCATTTCAATGCCAAGACCCATCTCCACACAATGAGCAGCACACAACAGTGCTGGACACCCTATGCCAAACAACTAGCAAGACAGGAACACACCCCACCCATTAGGAGAGAGGCTAAAATCATAATAAGGTCACAGACACCCCAAAACACACCACCAAATGCGGACATGCCCACGAGAAAGACAAAATCCAGATGCATCCACCAAAGACATGCACTAGTCGCCTCCACCAGGAACCCTACACAACCTGTTGAACCAACCTTAGCCACTGGGGACAGACACCAAAAACAATGGAAACTGCAAACGTGCAGCCTGTGAAAAGGAGACCCCAAACACAGTAAGTTAAGCACAATGAGAAGACAAAGAAACACACAGCAGATGAAGGAGCAAGGTAAAAATCCACCAGACATAACTGTAGAGGAAAGTGGCAGTCTACCTGAAAAATAATTCAGAATAATGATAGTAAAGATGTTCCAAAATCTTGGAAATAGAATGGAGAAAATACAAGAAACCTTTAATAAGGGCCTAGAAGAACTAAAAAGCAAACAATGATGAACAACACAATATGAAATTTAAAATTCTCTAGAAAGGATCAGTAGCAGAATAATTGAGGCAGAAGAACAGATAATTGGCCTGGAAGATAAAATAGAGGAAATAATTACTGCAGAGCAGAATAAAGAAAAAAGAATGAAAACAACTGAGGACAGTCTCAGAGACCTTGGGGAAAACATTACATGCACCAACATTTGAATTGTAGGGATCCCAGAAGAAGAGAAAAAGAAAGGGACTGAGAAAATATTTGAAGAGATTATAGTTGAAAATTTTCCTAACATGGGAAAGAAAATAGTTAAACAAGTCTAGGAAGCACAGAGAGCCCCAAATAGGATAAATCCAAGGAGAAACATGCCAAGACACATAGTAATCAAACTATCAAAAATTAAATACAAAGAAAAAAATATCAAAAGCAACAAGGGACAAACAACAAATAACATACAAGGGAATCCTCATAAGGTTAACAGCTGATCTTTCAGCAGAAACTCTGCAAGCCAGAAGAGAGCGGCAGGACATATTTAAAGTGATGAAAGGGAAAAACCTACAACAAAGATTACGCTGCCCAGCAAGGATTTCATTCAGATTTGACAGAGAAATTAAACCCTTTACAGACAAGCAGAAGTTAAGACAATTGAGCACCACCAAAAATATCAAAAGCAGCAAGGGACAAACAACAAATAACATACAAGAGAATCCTCATAAGGTTAACAGCTGATCTTTCAGCAGAAACTCTGCAAGCCAGAAGAGAGCGGCAGGACATATTTAAAGTGATGAAAGGGAAAAACCTACAACAAAGATTACGCTGCCCAGCAAGGATTTCATTCAGATTTGACAGAGAAATTAAACCCTTTACAGACAAGCAGAAGTTAAGACAATTGAGCACCACCAAACCGGCTTTACAACAAATGCTAAAAATCGTCTCTAGGCAGGAAACACAAGAGAAGGAAAACACCGACAAGAACAAACCCAAAACAATTCAGAAAATGGTGATAGGAACATACATATTGATAATTACCTTAAATGTAAATGAATTAAATGCTCCAACTGAAAGACATACACTGGCTGAATGGATACAAAAACTAGACCTGTATATATGCTGTCTACAAGAGACCCACTTCAGACATAGGAACACATACAGATTAAAAGTGAGGGAATGGAAAAACATACTCCATAAAAATGGAAATGAAAAGAAAGCTGAAGTAGCAATTCTCATATCAGACAAAATAGACTTTAAAGAAAAGACTATTACACGAGACAAAGAAGGACACTACATAATGATCAAGGGATCAATCCAAGAATAAGATATAACAATTGTAAATATTTATACAACCAGAAAAGGAGCACTTCAAGACATAAGGCAAATACTAACAGATATAAAAGGGGAAATCGACAGTAATACAATCATAGTAGGGGACTTTAACATCCCACTTTCACCAATGGACAGATCATCCAAAATGAAAATAAATAAGGAAACACAAGCTTTAAATGATACATTAAACAAGATACACTTAATTGATGTTTCTAGGACATTCCATCCAAAAACAACAGAATACGCATTCTTCACAAGTGCTCATGGAACATTCTCCAGGATAGATCATATCATGGGTCACAAATCAAGCCTTGCTAAATTTAAGAAAATTGAAATCATATCAAGTATCTTTTCTGACCACAATGCTACGAGACCAGATATCAATTACAGGAAAAAATCTGTAAAAAATACAAACAATATACTACTTAATTACCAAGAGATCACCGAAGAAATCAAAGAGGAAATCAAAAAATACCTAGAAACAAATGACAATGGAGACACGATGACCCAAAACCTATGGGATGCAGCAAAAGCAGTTCTAAGAGGGAAGTTTATAGCTATACAATCCTACCTCAAGAAACAAGAAACATCTCAAATAAGCAACCTAACCTTACACCTAAGGCAATTAGAGGAAGAAGAACAACAACAACAAAAAAACAAAATTAGCAGAAGGAAAGTAATCATAATGATCAGATCAGAAATAAATGAAAAAGAAATGAAGGAAATGATAGCAAAGATCAATAAATCTAAAAGCTGGTACTCTGAGAAGATAAACAAAATTGATAAAACATTAGATAGATTCATCAAGGAAAAAAGGTAGAAGACTCATATCGATATAATTAGAAATGAAAAAGGAGAAGGAACAACTGACATCACAGTAATACAAAGTATCATGAGAGATTACTACAAGCAACTATATGCCAATACAATGGACAACCTTGAAGAAATGGACAAATGCTTAGAAATGCACAACCTTCTGAGACTGAACCAGGAAGAAATAGAAAATATAAACAGACCAATCACAAGTAATGAAATTGAAACTGTGATAAAAAATCTTCCACCAAACAAAAGGCCAGGACCAGATGGCTCCAGAGGTGAATTATATCAAACAATTAGAGAAGAGCTAACACCTATCCTTCTCAAACTCTTCCAAAATATAGCACAGGGAGGACACTCCCAAACTCATTCTACAAGACCATCATCACTCTGCTACCAAAACCAGACAAAGATTTCACAAAGAAAGAAAACTACAGGCCAGTATCACTGATGAACATAGTTGCAAAAATCCTCAACAAAATACTAGCCAACAGAATCCAACAGCACATTAAAAGGATCATACACCGTGATCAAGTGGGGTTTATACCAGGCATGCAAGGATTCTTCAATATAGCAAATCAATCAACGTGATGCACCATATTAACAAGTTGAAGGAGAAAAACCATATGATCCCCTCAATAGATGCAGAAAAAGCTTTTGACAAAATTCAACACCCATTTGTGATAAAAACCCTGCAGAAAGTAGGCATAGAGGGAACTTATCCCAAGGTAATAAAGGTCATATATGACAAACCCATAGCCAACATTGTCCTCAATGGTGAAAAATTGAAAGCACTTCCACTAAGATCAGGAAGAAGACAAGGTTGCCCACTCTCACCACTGTTATTCAACATAGTTTTGGAAGTTTTAGCTACAGTAGTCAGAGAAGAAAAAAAAATAAAAGGAATCCAAATAGGAAAAGAAGAAGTAAAGCTGTCAGTGTTTGCAGATGACATGATACTATACATAAAGAATCCTAAAGATGCTACTAGCAAACTATTAGAGCTAATCAATTAATTCGATAAAGTAGCAGGATAAAAAATTAATGCGCAGAAATCTCTTGCATTCATATAAACTAATGGTGAAAAATCTCAAAGTGAAATTAAGAAAACACTCCCATTTACCATTGCAACACAAATAATAAACTACCTAGGAATAAACCTACCTAAGGAAACAAAAGACCTGTATGCAGGAAATTATAAGACACTGATGAAAGAAATTGAAGATGATACAAATAGATGGAGAGATATACCATGTTCTTGAATTGCAAGAATCAGCATTGTGAAAATGACTCTACTACCCAAAGCAATCTACAGATAGAATGCAATCCCTATCAAACTACCACTGGCATTTTTCACAGAACTGGAACAAAACATTTCACAATTTGTATGGAAACACAGAAGACCCCGAATAGCCAAAGCAATCTTGAGAAAGTAAAACTGAGCTGGAGGAATCAGGCACCCTGTTTCAGACTATACTACAAAGCTACAGTAAACAAGACAGTATGGTACTGGTGCAAAAACAGAAAGATAGATCAATGGAACAGGATAGAAAGCCCAGAGATAAATGCACGCACATATGGTCACCTTATCTTTCATAAAGGAGGCAATAATATACACTGTCTTCAATAAGTGGTGCTGGGAATACTGGACAGCTACATGTAAAAGAATAAAATTACAACTCTCCCTAACACCATACACAAAAATAAACTTAAAATGGATGAAAGACCTTAATGTAAGGCCAGACACTATCAAACTCCTAGAGGAAAACTTATGCAGAACATTCTATGACATAAATCACAGCAACATCCTTTATGACCCAACTACTGGAGAAATGGAAATAAAAACAAACAAAAAAATGGGACCTAATGAAACTTAAAACCTTTTTCACAGGAAAGGAAAACAGAAACAAGACGAAAAGACAACCCTCCGAAAGGGAGAAAATATTTGCAAATGAAGCAACTGACAAAGGATTAATCTCCAGAATTGACAGGCAGCTCATGCAGCTCAATATCAAAAAACAAAAAACCCAATCCAAAAATGGGCAGAATACCTAAATAGACATTTGTCCAATGAAGATATACAGATTGCCAAGAAATACCTGAAAGAATGCTCAACATCATCAATCATTAGAGAAATGCAAATCAAAACTACAGTGAGATATCATCTCATAATGGTCAGAATGGCCATCATCAAAAAATCTCCAAACAATAAATGCTGGAAAGGGTGTGGAGAAAAGGGAACCCTCTTGCACTGTTGGTGGGAATGTAAAGTGATACAGCTACTATGGAGGTTCCTTAAAGACTGAATGTAGAACTACCACATGACCCAGCAATCCCACTACTGGGCATATACCCTGAACAAACCATAATTCAAAAAGTGTCATGAACAACAATGTTCATTGCAGCTCAATTTACAGTAGCCTGGACATGGAAGCAACCTATGTGTCCATCGACAGATGAATGGATAAAGAAGATGATGTGGCACATATATACAATGGAATATTACTTGGCCATAAAAAGAAACGAAATTGAGTTATTTGTAGTGAGGTGGATGGACATAGGGTCTGTTATACAGAGTGAAGTAAGTTAGAAAGAGAAAAACAAATACCATATGCTAACATATATATATGGAATCTAAAAAAAAGAAAAAACATTCTGACGAACCTTGGGGCAGGATAGGAATAAAGATGCAGATGTTGAAAATGGACTTGATTACACAGGGAGGGGGAAGGGTAAGCTGGGACGAAGTGAGGGAGTAGCATTGACATATATACATTACCAAAAGTAAGATAGCTAGTGGGAAATAGCTGCATCACACAGGGAGATCACCTCGGTTCTTGTGACCACCTAGAGTGGTGGGATAGGGAGGGTGGGGAAGGAGACACAGGAGAGAAGGGATATAGGGATATATGTATACATAAAGCTGATTCTCTTTGCGCTACAGCAGAATCTATGACAACATTGTAAAGCAATTACACTCCAATAAAGATGTTTAAAATATAGATAAATAAAAATGAACTAAGGAAGATATTCAGCTGTCTCGGCATTTTTGGCTAGTGTTTGGAGAGCAGCACCAGCTTTCTTCCAATTAATTTATGACATAACTTCTTGTTTTATTTTAACCACTACCAAATGAATAAGAATAAATTGAGAATTTTGTTTTTACATAACTGGAAATCTCTCTCTCTCTTTTGAAATTATCCTTTATGTCTGTTCTGAGTGGTGGTTTATTCACAGCCCAAGAAAAAGGTTCACTGAATTTGAGCCATCAAATATAAAAAGCAAATCTTCTGGAGTCAAATGAACTACTCATGATGTCAGTAGTTTGTGCTGTTATTATTTATGATATATTTACCACTTTTCCTTTTAAGAGTTCAGTAAGCCATTAAAAATACCCATCAATCAACACATTTCCTAGAAATGAGCATTTAATATAAACTTGATTTCCCTTGTACCTTTTGAGCAATTTTGGACTCAATATGTTTTTCTGATGAAAATACCAAAGTATCTTATTTTAAATAATTTTTAATGAATATTAAAAATATCATTCCTCTATGGAATAATGAAATATATGTCTTATCTTTATGAAACAGGTTAAAACACAAAATGCCTCATGCAGCTAACACTCAAACCCAACTATTTTATATAAAATTCACCCAGATTCTCAAAAAATGTCCATTTTAATCCATCTAATTTTATTTATTTATTTTTAATTTTTGAATTTAATTTAATTTATTTTTTTATACAGCAGGTTCATATTTGTCATCAGTTTTATACACATGAGTGTATACGTGTCAATCCCAATTGCCCAATTCATCACACCACCACCCCCACTCCCCTGCGACTTTCCCCCATTAGTGTCCATACGTTAGTTCTCTACATCTGTCTCAACTTCTGTCCTGCAAACCAGTTCATCTGTACAATTTTTCTAGGTTCCACATACATGCGTTAGTATACGATATTTGTTTTTCTCTTTCTGACTTCACTCTGTATGACAGTCTCGAGATCCATCCACGTATCAACAAATGACCCAATTTCTTTCCTTTTTATGGCTGAGTAATATTCCATTCTATATATGTACCACAACTTCTTTATCCATTCTTCTGTCTATGGGCATTTAGGTTGCTTCCACGACCTGGCTATTGTAAATAGTGGTGCAATGAACATTGGGGTGCAAGTGTCTTTTTGAATTATGGTTTTCTCTGGGTATATACCCAGTAGTGGGATTGCTGGATCATATATTAATTCTATTTTTAGTTTTTTAGGAACCTCCATACTGTTCTCCATAGTGGCTGTATCAATTTACATTCCCACCAACAGTGCAAGAGGGTTCCCTTTTCTCCACACCCTCTCCAGCATTTGTTGTTTGTAGATTTTCTGATGATGCCCATTTTAACTGTTAAGAGGTGATACCTCATTGTAGTTTTGATTTGCATTTCTCTAATAATTAGTGATTTTGAGCAGCTTTTCATGTGCTTCTTGGCCATCTGTATGTCTTCTTTGGGGAAATGACAGTTTAGGTCTTCTGCCCATTTTTGGATTGGGTTGTTTGTTTTTTTAATATTGAGCTGTTTACATATTTTGGAGATTAATCCTTTGTCCACTGATTCATTTGCAAATATTTTCTCCCATTCTAAAGGTTGTCTTTTCGTTTTTTTTATGGTTTCCTTTGCTGTGCAAAAGCTTTTAAATTTCATTAGGTCACATTTGTTTTTTTGGTTTTATTTTACTTCCATTACTCTAGGAGGTGGATCAAAAAAGATCTTGCTGTGATTTATGTCAAAGAGTGTTCTGCCTATGTTTTCCTCTAAGAGTTTTATAGTGTCCGGTCTTACATTTAGGTCTCTAATCCATTTTGAGTTTATTTTTGTGTATGGTGTTAGGGAGTGTTCTAATTTCATTCTTTTACTTGTAGCTGTCCAGTTTTCCCCACACCTTTATTGAAGAGGCTATCTTTTCTTCATTGTATATCCTTGCCTCCTTTGTCATAGATTAGTTGACCATAGGTGTGTGAGTTTATCTCTGGGCTTTCTATCTTGTTCCATTTATCTATGTTTCTGTTTCTGTGCCAGTACCATATTGTCTTGATTACTGTAGCTTTGTAGTATAGTCTGAAGTCAGGGAGTCTGATTCCTCCAGCTTCGTGTTTTTCCCTCAAGACTGCTTTGGCTATTCGGGATCTTTTGTGTCTTCATACAAATTTTAAGATTTTTGGTTCTAGTTCCGTATAAAATGCCATTGGTAATTTGATAGAGATTGCATTGAATCTATAGATTGCTTTGGGTAGTATAGTGTCATTTTCACAATATTGATTCTTCCAATCCAAGAACCTGGTATATCTCTCCATCTGTTGGTATCATCTTTAGTTTCTTTCATCAGTGTCTGATAGTTTTCTGCATACAGGTCTTTTGTCTCCCTAAGTAGGTTTATTCCTAGGTATTTTATTCTTTTTGTTGCAATGGTAAATGAGAGTGTTTCCTTAATTTCTCTTTCAGATTTTTCATCATTAGTGTATAGGAATGCAAGAGATTTCTATGCATTAATTTTGTATCCTGCAACTTTACCAAATTCATTGATTAGCTCTAGTAGTTTGCTGGTGGCATCTTTAGGATTCTCTATGTATAGTATTATGTCATCTGCAAACAGTGACAGTTTTACTTCCTCTTTTCCAATTTGTATTCCTTTTATTTCTTTTTCTTCTCTGATTGCTGTGGCTAGGATTTCCAAAACTATGTTGAATAATAGTGGTGAGAGTGGGCATCCTTGTCTTGTTCCTGGTCTTAGAAGAAATGCTTTCAGTTTTTCACCATTGAGAGTGATGTTTGCTGTGGGTTTGTCATATATGGCCTTTATTATGTTGAGGTAGGTTCCTCTATGCCCACTTTCTGGAGAATTTTTATCATAAATGGGTTTTGGATTTTGTCAAAAGCTTTTTCTGCATCTATTGAGATGATCATATGGTTTTTATTCTTCAATTTGTTGATATGGTGTATCACATTGATTCATTTGCATATATTGAAGAATTCTTGCATCCCTGGGATAAATCCCACTTGATCATGGTGTATGAAATCCATATAATTTTAAAAATTGAATGATGAGAAGCACATATGTAATCAGCTTCCCCATGAGAAATAAATTCTTGAAAAATTACTTCTCTAAAACTAGCTTCTTTACATTTTGATGTCTACCAGCAGTTTATTTTTCCTTTAAGGGGATAAAATCCTAGAAGTTTATGTCCCTGCAGCATAAAGCAGGTCAATTACTGGCTTGGATTTTTTTAGATTGTATTATTAGATACTTTTGAGTGACAGTGTTGTGACCTAATGATGTAAATTAAGACATCTCAAATTTAAAATGTTGAGCCTCCTAAAATACATTATTAGAATCCAAGTTAAGGTTAAGTAAATTTAAGGTGATGTGCAATTGTAAAGAAAAATATATTAGGAATTTAGGAACTTCCAAATAGCATTATCTATATTGCATCACAAAAGAAGCCATTTAAGACTGGAGAGTCTTTCTTATGTTTTATCAGATTCAAGTAAGCCTAGATGACTGAAGGTCAGAATAAAACAACACAACAAAATAGCCTTCTCAAGATAAATGACCTGTTGACAGTCTTAGAGAAACTAAATGTAATGCTTGAAAGATATCAGTGCTTACTAAAATCTTCACTTTCATCATAAAGGCAATCATTGTATCACTGTTGATAGAATTATTGAGGGAATTGCATATGCCCCTTTCACACATGAAATGTCTCAGTCACTGAATGTTACTGATATTCACTAGTCAGTGGCATGGTATTTCACTTGTGACTATGAGAAATAAAATAAGAAGTGGGGACCACACTAAAATGCTATGATCCATCAAATCAGTAATAAACCATGACTTGACTCAAATTAGCAGTGTTTTTGAAATAGAATATTTGATTAAGGGAGGTATGCTTCCCAGTATTTGGTCTGTACATGAACAATATTTTGGGATGTTTATAAAACATTAATTGGGAGAACTTGACGTTTCTTATTATTTTTCATTCATAATATTGCTCTAGAAATGTGTAGAGAAAAAAAATGTTGCCTTCCATTCCAGTTCTACAAGTATCAATCCATTAACCACTGCAGTTGCCCAGGGAGAGTACACCCTGAGGGGAATTCATAATGGAGAAAAAAAAAGGAAGCATTCTGTACATTGTATATACTGGCCCTTGGATAGTTGAATATGCATATCTAGTGAAAAATATTCAAACGACCCCAGATTCTTGCATCTTCCCATAGACAGAAAAACACTGAAATGTTTAACTTGAGATGTCTGTTCTTTGAGATTAGAAGTAAACTTTTGAGGTTTGACTACATGGTTTTTCCAGCAAAAAAAAAATGTCATGTACGTCTTAGCTCCTCCTTTACCTCTGCGGAGCATATCCTGAGAGCTACCTGATGGTCTTCCAGGTATAGTGCCCAGTAAGGCCCCAAATATAACTCAACTCAACTTTTTCTTTAAGCATATTTATTTCAGTCACAAATGCGTTCCCAATATCTTTGGTGAGATTTGTGGATGAATCTCAATTTGCTAACACATAACTTTCTGTGTTAAAATGTACATGTGATGGGGAATTATTATTCACCTAGAACTAATTTTTTTTAAAGGAAATTAAAGAGAAAATGAGAACTTGACTTTTAGTTTGTGAAAACTAAAATACAAGATTATACTTGAGTGACTGTAATCCAAACCTAGGCATCATAATAACACACACACACACACACACACACACACACACACACCCCTACATTGTGACAACACACAAGAAAGAAGGTTGATGTGGATTAAAGTTATTGTATTGAAAACATATATTGACAACCTTATAGAAGAAAAATATTTCTCCTCAGAAGTAGCTATCACTTTAAACAATTAGTTGATTAATTTATTTATTAAACAGATATCTTCCTTTCATATTAATGAAGTTAAAATTTGATCACTTGAGAACATTTCAGCACCTTAGTTCTCCCTCTGCATCTTTTTTTAAAAACTTTTATTTTGAAATAATGTTACATTTGCAAGAAGTTGCAAAATAGTACAGATTTCCCATGTGTCTTCCATCCAGCTTTCCCTGTTGAAAAGTGCTGGTGTGAAGATTCAAATGAATGATTTTGTTCTTTTCCTTTTAGCGAATCATGCATGAACTGCTGGGATAGTAACAAAGTTCATTTTCAAATGATTCCAAGAAGAACTCTCTGTGTCAGATTATATCAGAGCAAAGCAAAATAATCAGTTGGAAATTTTAATTCCGGTGCCAGGAGCTTCTGTACAATGCTTATCCAGTTACTTTGATTTCCTCTCAATGGGAATAGTTTGGGCGCAGTTATATACTGTCTTTTTTTGTCTAAAATTCCCCAAAGTAGTTCTTTGGTGAACTGTGTAGTAGGTTGCTACCTAAAATGACTGTCTAGTATCCTTTCCCATTAAGGAGTCTAGCCAAAGACCCTCTAGAACAGATAAGAAAAATCCAATACAGAAATGTGTCAAATTGTATTAAATATATATTGTTAAGTACCAAGTCTTACACAACTAATTCAAAAGAAAAAATTAACTTTTCCTTTGTGGGACATAAAGAGTTCCTCTGTACACTTTAGTGAAGAATTAATTCTGAAGAGTTATATTTTTCACTCACTTTAATGTTATTTTTTCTTATTTTAACTTCTGTTTGAAAACATTTATGGACCATGATTTACTTTGCAGATACTATGTACACTTGGTAGTGTAAAGCTAAATGACAATAATTTTACCTAATAGGAGCTCATAATTAAATGAGGTGATTTGGCCTCCAAGGATGTATGTTTTGTCATTACTGGGAACGACCTGAAAATGACCTAAATAATGGTAAAATGGTAGAAATTATACTGCTTTCTTACAGTTAAAATTATAAAATCAACACATTAGTAATAAGAATATAGAAGTTGCAAAGTCACCCTACATGACTGCCTTTGGATTAAACTCATTAACACAGATTAAAATGAAGTGCAAGAATCCAATCAAGGATTATGAAACTTGACAACACAGGGAAAACAAAAAAGGATTTTCACTGTGCAAACTTTGTCAGTACTCATCCTGGGGCTACTTAGAGGCCAGTGTAACACAATCTAAGAATCAACTAGCCCAGTTTCACAGTCAGGTGCTCTCCTATAATGGAGGTAGGTGCATATAACTGTTCCATTTTTTATATCATCCAGTCTAATCAACACTCTGATTATAATAATTTTAGTATATGACATATTGAAAGAAAAACTAGTTTCTAAACTGACAATATAAGCTTGTAGGCTTTCAACAGCTATGCTACGCTTGGCAAATTAAATGTGTAACTTTTTAAAATTAATAGATGATACTTTTTAGAGTTTTATATTTCCAAAGAGTTGTCATACAGTGTTTCCCTTGTCACAGTTTTCCCTTTTTTAGCACTTTCCATTAATGATACATTTGTTAGGTTCGATGAACCAATACTGATGCATTATCATTAACGAAGTCCATAGTTTACATCATGGTTCACTCTTAGTGTTTTAAATTTCAATGGATTTTGACAAATGGATAATGCTGTGAATTCACCATTATGATATCACACAGAATAGATTCACTCACTGCCATAAAAATGCCCTGTGCTTTACCTATTCCTCCTTCCCTGCCCTGATTTTACATTATCTCTATAATTTTTCTTTTCCAAAAGTATCATATAGTTGGAATCATATAGAATGTAGCATTTTCAGACTGGCTTCTTTTGCTTAGCAATAATCATTTAAGATTCCTCCTGTGACTGAATCAAATTCAGGTCCAGTCACTTGATCCACAGCAAAGCCAATTTACAGATGCCAGGTTTTAGTGAAGGAAAGTATAGCATTTATTGCAGGGCACAAAGCAAGGTTATGGGCAGCTCATGCTCAGAAGAGCCAAACTCCCCAATGGCTTTCAGGCAAGGGTTTTTAAAGACAGTGCTGGGGTAAGTGTGGTAGGATGCATTATCAGCCTGTGGACAATTTTCTGATTGGTTGGTGGTGAGGTAATAGAGTGATATTGCAGAGATCTAAATCAATCTTCTGGCACCAACTTAGAGTCTATGTGCTTGTGGTCAGAAGTTTCCAATTGGTGGGGCCCTGGTTCCTGTAAAAACAACTCAAGAATGTGAGAGGGATTGTTATCTATATCCATCAAGGAGAAACAAAGGGTCCTGTGAATCTGTTTTATGGTTGATATTGTTTTAGTTATTATTCCTTTTCTTGCTTGACTGCTTTTTCTTTGTTTCTGTTTTTTTCTCTTCTCTAATCATTAAATGCTTCAGTTTGTGCTTTAGAACACAGGGAAGGAAGACCTAAGAGACTCAGGTATTTTTCTACAAACAAGAGGTAGGGGACACAGAGGGACTTGTGTCCAAGAGGCCCAGAAGGTCCTGGTCAGTTTTACTCCATGTCTTTTTGTGGTTTGACACCTTATTCTGTTTTTTTTTATAACTGAATAATATTCTAATATATAGATTTATCACAGTTTTCTTATCTTTCAGTTTTCAGCAATTATGAATCAAGCTATTACTAACATTTTAATGCAGGTTTCTATGTGAATATAAATTTCAATTCATTCAGATTTGCTGAACCATATGATAAGACTATGTTTAGCCTTGTCAGAAACTACCAAACTGTCTTCCAAAGCAGCTGCACCATTTGCATTCCTTCCAGTAATGAATGACAGTCCTGTGGTTTAATTGTCATCAGAATTTGGTATTGCCAGTTTTGAATTTTAGTCATTTTAATAGGTGTATAGTGATACTCATTGTTTTGATTTGTAATTTCCTAATGATATATTATGGGGAGCATCTTTTCAAATGCTTATTTGCTATCTTTACATCTTCTTTGATGAGGTTCTTTGGTCCATTTTTTAATTGGATTGATTCTTTTCTCATTGCTGAGTTTAAAAAAAATTTTGTATATTGAGAATACAAGGACAACAAAAAAGAATTTTTTTAATTCTACTTTTTTCTACCTCTTTTGGTTTTGTGTGTTTTCATGTTTCTACTTTCTCTTTCTCTTCTTAGTATATCAATTATACTTTTTTTTAAAGTTAGCAGTTGCTCCAGTGTCTGTAGTATAGATTTACAACTAATTTAAGTCCACTTTTAATTAACACTATACTGCTTTATGGGTAGTGCAGATACCATAAAACAGAGTTTTTCCACTTCCTCGCTCCCATCCCTTATAAAATTGTCATTCATTTCACTGATCCATAAACTATGAAAATACAATATATTGTTGTTATTCTTAATTTGAACAAACTATTCTCTGTTTATCAAATAAGAATAGGAAAAGAAAATATTGTATTTGTTTTCTAACACTCTCATTTTGTTTATGTAAATCCAAGGCTCTAGATTTTATCACTTCTTTCTCTCTGATTTTATCATTTCTTGCAAGACAGGTCTAGTGGTGACAAATTCATGCATTATTTATTTGTCCAATGAAGTCTTTATTTCTTCTTTATTTTGAAGGATAGTTTTGCCAGATATGCAATACGCAATTCTAGTTATTTTTTCTTTCAGTACTTTCAATACTTCACTCCACTATTTTTGCTTGCGTGATTTTTGAAGAGAAGTCTGATGCAATTTTTATACTTATTCCTCTGTTGGTAGAGTATCCTTCCCCCCTCTGGGTTCTTTCATTAGTTTTTTGTTCACTTCTGATTTTCTGCAGTTTGAATATGAAATTTCTAGGTAAAGGACTCCAAACTGTGCTAGGGTTGTTGAGTATTATTTCATGCTATTTCTGTGATGGTATATGATATGGCTCTTGACTTCAAAATAATGTGATGTAGAAGAAAGTTCATGGAATTATGAATCAATGCTCTAGTTATTAGCCTCAGCTATACCATTATTCATCCTGTGAGCTTAGGTAAACTTTTTAATATATGCCTACTTTTTCATAGGCCTATGTAAAATCAATAGATTGGCTTTGATACATCAGATTATTTCCAAATCTAAAATTATATAATTATGCATATCTCCTTGAACAATTCTAATTAGGAAATCTTCAATTTATTTGTGCCAATATAACATTCTGCTCTATTTTTTTTAGCATCCACAGACAAGTTTCATTTATATTTTAACTACATATAGATATTTCTCAGCATATGGCAGTCTGACAGCTGAATGTCATTATCAAGTAAGATTTAAATCAGGGATGGATTTAATCCATGCTCTTTATAAAATAAGATTAAATTTTTTTGAGTGTGGTCCTACTTCTGGTCCCAACCTAACCACCAGCCTGACTATATAAACTGACTGGGAGCAGTTCTGCTCCTGGTTAAAAACCTCTGTGTGATTTTTCAGGCTAGATCATAGGTCATTAAAAAGTCTTTACCTGCCAGCTGCATGGGGGAAATTTGCCCTTCCCACAGCAAATTGGTGTGCAGCCAGTGCATGGCAGTCTCTAAAGGGAGTTGCAGTTGAGGACTTAGGCCCCCCTAGTGGTCATGCCCTTGGCATATTTGTGGTCTTAGGTTCTTTGTCTGTGGCCAACTTAGAAGTCTTATTCTGGCTCCTCCCCCAAGCCTCTTTATGCAGCCTGGGGAGGCTGTGGGAAGGGGAAGCCTTGAGGACATCTTTCCCCACTCTGACTCAGTACCCAGCACTTCTCCTCTCCTAGTCTTCACTCTACTCCCTCCTCTGGCCTCAGTGCTGGAGCCTTTGTTGGGGCTTCCTCAATACTGAGAGACCCCCAGGTCTGTCTGTGCTGATCCACCTGACTCTGAACAGTGTTCCTTCCACGGAGGAAAGTGGAACGGGGGAGTTGGCGCTTTCTCCAGCTTAGAACTTGATTTACCATCACCATAAGAGATCAAAGCTTAATTCTTTCAGTTTTGACTTGTTGCATTCATGGACTACCCTGGCGCCTGATGGCTGAACACTCTTTGTCTCTCTGCTGTCTCTCAACAATTCAGCTGAGCTTTGAAAGCGTGGGAAGATGGGATGAATCCATGGTGTGTACCCATCCTGCATTTCCTATTTAGGCAAGTTTGAGTAGGAAGGCTCCTATGATGCTTAGAAAAATCTCTTGTCATTGTTTTGCGTTCTATCAGATTAAACACACTTTTTATTCCTTATTCTCTAATGTTTAAGGTTGGAACACCACGGTGGAAAGGGATAGAAGTAAAATCAAAGTCTCGTTTGTTCTAATAACATGAAATACATATTTAAGAGGAAGAAAGTTCTTGGGAACACGAACAGTAAATCTGTGATGATTGAAAAGCAGTGGAGGAAACATGTTTCAAGTGGTGGTGCGATTTCAAATATTTTCATAGTATAGTAATTACAAAATTTTGAATTCATATAATATAACCATAAAAGAAATTAAACAGACTTTCTCTTCCATTCTGAATAAATGGTCATTTTCTTACTGAAACATTTCCAATGAATGCACTTATTCATAAGACTGTCATCCTGAAATATGTTCCTTTATATTCAAACAATACTTACCTTTATGTAATATCTGTATTTAAAACTGTACTTTTATGCCTCTAAAATTTGTAGAGTGAATCTACATCTATCTGTTAAGGAAGATTTTCACAGATATTTTATGTGGTCCTGAGTCTTCTCCTTGTTAAACATGTGTACAATCTTCAATATTTTAAAGGCTCTGAACTTGTACTGTAGATTCTGACATACAGCTAGTATTGCAGGCTCACATGAAATTGGATTAACTATAGAACATCTAACTGTTGTAGTAATCTTCTTTAAAAGACATATGTATATATATATATATATCTCAGTATTTTTATAATCGTTTGTAGTATGTTTCATGTTAGACTACATCTTTTCTGGTTTAGTATACAAACACTGAATTTCTTTTATCTGTACCTTTGACTGGGTTAGAATTAGTTTCCTTCTATTTTTCAATAAGGACTTTTCTTAATTGCAAAATTTTTGATATATACAAAGAATAGATGTAATCTATATGTAGGGTATTTTTATACATATTTATTGGAGTATAATTGCTTTACAGTGGTGTGTTAGTTTCTGCTTTATAAAAAAGTGAATCAGTTATACATATCCATATGTTCCCATATCTCTTCCCTCTTGCTTCTCCCTCCCTCCCACACCCCCTATCTCCCCCCTCTAGGTGGTCACATAGCACCGAGCTGATCTCCCTGTGCTATGCGGCTGCTTCCCACTAGCTATCTATTTTACGTTTGGTAGTGTATATATCTCTATGCCACTCTCTTGCTTTGTCACAGCTTACCCTTCCCCCTCTCCATATCATCAAGTCCATTCTCTAGTAGATCTGTGTCTTTATTCGTGTCTTACCCCTAGGTTCTTCATGACATTTTTTTTTCTTAAATTCCATATATATGTGTTAGCATACGGTATTTGTCTTTCTCTTTCTGACTTACTTCACTCTGTATGACAGAATCTAGGCGCATCCATCTCATTACAAATATCTCAGATTTGTTTCTTTTTATGGCTGAGTAATATTCCATTGGATATATGTGCCACATCTTCTTTATCCATTCATCCAATGATGAACACTTAGGTTGTTTCCATTTCCAGGCTATTGTAAATAGAGCTGCAATGAACATTTTGGTACATGACTCTTTTTGAATTATGGTTTGCTCAGGGTATATGCCCAGTAGTAGGATTTCAGGTTCATATGGTAGTTCTATTTGTAGTTGTTTAAGGAACCTCCATACTGTTCTCCATAGTGTCTGTACCAGTTCACATTCCCACCAGCAGTGCAAGAGTGTTCCCTTTTCTCCACACCCTCTCCAGCATTTATTGTTTCTAGATTTTTTCATGATGGCCATTCTAACTGGTGTGAGATGATATCTCATTGTACTTTTGATTCGCATTTCTCTAATGATTAATGATGTTGAGCATTCTTTCATGTGTTTGTTGGCAGTCTGTATATCTTCCTTGGAGAAATGTCTACTTAGGTCTTCTGTCCATTTTTGGATTGGGTTGTTTGTTTTTTTGTTATTGAGCTGCATGAGCTGCTTATAAATTTTGGAGATTAATCCTTTGTCAGTTGCTTCATTTGCAAATATTTTCTCCCATTCTGAGGGTTGTCTTTTCGTCTTGTTTATGGTTTCCTTTGCTGTGCAAAAGCTTTTAAGTTTCATTAGGTCCCATTTGTTTCTTTTTGTTTTTATTTCCATTTCTCTAGAAGGTGGGTCAAAAAGGATCTTGCTGTGATTTATGTCATAGAGTGTTCTGCCTATGTTTTCCTCTTAAGAGTTTGATAGTTTCTGGCCTTACATTTAGGTCTTTAATCCATTTTGAGCTTATTTTTGTGTATGGTGTTAGGGAGTGATCTAATCTCATACTTTTACATGTACCTGTCCAGTTTTCCCAGCACCACTTATTGAAGAGGCTGTCCTTTCTCAACGGTGCATTCCTTCCTCCTTTATCAAAGATAAAGTGACCATATGTGCATGGGTT
>NW_020172492.1:1548614-1549926 GCF_003031525.2 Neophocaena asiaeorientalis asiaeorientalis
GAATACACCCCACTTTATCGTGGTGTATGATCCTTTTAAGGTGCTGTTGGATTCTGTTGGCTAGTATTTTGTTGAGGATTTTTGCATCTATGTTCATCAGTGATATTGGCCTGTAGTTTTCTTTCTTTGTGACATCCTTGTCTGGTTTTGGTATCAGGATAATGGTGCCCTCGTAGAATCAGTTTGGGAGTGTTCCTCACTCTGTTATATTTTGGAAGAGTTTGAGAAGGATAGGTGTTAACTGTTCTCTAAATGTTTGATAGAATTCGCCTGTGAAGCCATCTGGTCCTGGGCTTTTGTTTGTTGGAAGATTTTTAATCACAGTTTCAATTACAGTGGTTGTGATTGGTCTATTCATATTTTCTATTTCTTCCTGATTCAGTCTTGGCAGTTGTGCATTTCTAAGAATTTGTCCATTTCTTCCAGGTTGTCCATTTTATTGGCATAAAATTGCTTGTAGTAATATCTCATGATCTTTTGTATTTCTGCAGTGTCAGTTGTTACTTCTTTCTATTTTTAATTCTATTGATTTGAGTCTTCTCCCTGTTTTTATTGATGAGTCTGGCTAATGGTTTATCAATTTTGTTTATCTTCTCAAAGAACCAGCTTTCAGTTTTATTGATCTTTGCTATCGTTTCCTTCATTTCCTTTTCATTTATTTCTTATCTGATTTTTATGATTTCTTTCCTTCTGCTAACTTTGGGGTTTTTTGTTCTTCTTTCTCTAATTGCTTGAGGTGCAAGGTTAGGTTGTTTATTCGAGATGTTTCCTGTTTCTTCAGGTAGGATTGTATTGCTATAAACTTCCCTCTTAGAACTGCTTCTGCTGCATCCCATAGGTTTTGGGTCATCATGTCTCCATTTTCATTTGTTTCTAGTTTTTTTTTTATTTCCCCTTTGATTTCTTCAGTGATCTCTTCGTTTTTAAGTAGTGTATTGTTTAGCCTCCATGTGTTTGTATTTTTTACAGATCTCTTCCTGTAATTGATATCTAGTCTCATAGCGTTGTGGTCAGAAAAGATACTTGATACAATTTCAATTTTCTTAAATTTACCAAGGCTTGATTTGTGACCCAAGATATGATCTATCCTGGAGAATGTTCCATGAGCACTTGAGAAAAATGTGTATTCTGTTGTTTTTGGATGGAGTGTCCTATAAATATCAATTAAGTCCATCTTGTTTAATGTATCATTTAAAGCTTGTGTTTCCTTAGTTATTGTGATTTTGGATGATTTGTCCATTGGTGCAAGTGGGGTTTTAAATTCCCCTACTTTGATTGTCTTACTGTCGATTTCCCCTTTTATGGCTGTTAG